>NC_057800.1:257331554-257338199 GCF_018294505.1 Triticum aestivum
CATGGTAGGTTTCTCCAAGTGTAGTCCCACGTGTCAGTGAAGAGGCAAGCCGAAGCGTGTTCCGTTTGCGTGAGCCTTGTGTAGGACCAACCGTGTGTGGGGTGCAATGCAACTGCGCCAGGCGTGCTATGAGTGTACCACGTTTTTTCCTTTTAAACTTGGTGCTTCACCCCCTCAAAAAAAACTTGGTGCTTCGTGCGATCCATCGATACTACTACTAGTAATCCAGTAATCCCGACTAAAACGGCGTGGCCGGATATTTTCTCGCGCGATGTGCTGGGAGGTTGTAACACCCACAATGCGGCTATATCTCCCACGTGTCGGGGCATGACTTAGAGGCATAGCCGCATGGTAGGCATTTCACAAGAGGGGTAATCTTTACACATCCCATGTACTGAATACGAAAGGGATAAAGAGTCGGCTTACAATCGCCACTTCACACAATACATAAATATATCATACATCATCCAAGGTACAATCAAAGGTCCGACTACGGAACCAAAATAAAGAAAGACAACCCCAAATGCTAGATCCCCGATCGTCCCAACTAGGCTCCACTATTGATCATACGGAAAAGACACAAAACAACGACTAAGATCTACATCGAGCTCCCACTTGAGCTCAGTTGCGTCACCTGCACTGTCATCATCGACACCTGCAACTGTTTAGAAGTATCTGTGAGTCATGAGGACTCAGCAATCTCACAGCCGCGAGATCAAGACTATATAAGCTTATGGGTAGGAAAAGGGTAGTGAGGTTGAGCTGCAGCAAGCACTAAGCACATATGGTGGCTAACATACGCAAATAAGAGCGAGAAGAGAAGCAACGCAGCGGTCGTGAGCTAGAAGTGATCAAGAAGTGATCCTGAAACTACTTAGGTTCAAACATAACACAAGAACCGTGTTCACTTCCCGGACTCTGCCGGAAAGAGACCATCACGGCTACACACGGGGTTGATGCATTTTAATTAAGTGAAGTGTCAAGTTCTCTACAACCAGACATTAACAAATTCCCATCTGCCACATAACCGCGGGCACCGCTCTCGGAAGTTTATACCCTGCAGGGGTGTCCCAACTTAGCCCATCACAAGCTCTCACGGTCAATGAAGGATATTCCTTCTCCCGAGAAGACTCGATCAGTCTCGGAATCCCCGTTACAAGACATTTTGACAATGGTAAAACAAGACCAGCAAAGCCACTTGATGTGCCGACAATCTCGATAGGAGTCGCAGTATCTCGTTCTCAGGGAAACACTAGATGAGACATCCTACGAGTAAAACCAACCCTCAAGTTTCCCCGAGGTGGCCCTATAGTCTACTCGGTTCGGACCAACACTTAGAGAAGCACTGGCCCAGGGGGGTTAAAATAAAGATGACCCTCGGGCTCGCGAAAACCCAAGGGAAGGTTATAGGTTGTTAGGAAAATGTAAAACCAAGGTTGGGCCTTGCTGGATGAAAGTGTAACTATCCCTAGGTGGTTTTGGTAATTCCTAAAAACATATAGCTCATTGAGCTAATGCTATTCCAAGATTAATATTTCAGGAAAACCTCAATGAATGGCATGGCATGGATGAGGAAAGTGGACCCCTCAAAATACTAAGGACAGAAAGGTTGGCTCAAGCTCAAAGCTCAAGACTCTACATTTTATATTTTAGTGATTCAAGATCACATTGAGTCTATAGGAAAAGCCAATACTATCAAGGAGGGATGAGGTGTTGCTTGATGAGGTTCTTGCTTCATAGTGCTTAGTGATATGCTCCAAAACCCTCAACTACCTTCCCACATCCACATATGACCTAAACCAAAAGTCAAACTCGGCCCCACCGATTCTTTCTATCCGGCGCCACCGAGTTCAGATGTCATAGCCACTGCCACAAACACTAGGCAAATCGGTCTCACCGATAGGGATCTCGGTCACACCGAGATGGGGTTGTAATCTCTCTGTTTCCCTTCATAATGTTTCAGTCCTACCGAGATGAGCGATCGGTCCCACCGAGATTGCAATGTAAACTCTTTGTTTCCCTTTTGTAACATTTTGGTCCCACCGAAATGAGCGATCGGTCCCACCGAGTTTACCTGACCAACTCTCTGGTTAGCTTATTACCAAAATCGGTCCCACCGAGTTTGTGTAATCAGTCACACCGAGATTACGTTATGCCCTAACCCTAACCATATCGGTCCTACCGAGTTGCACCTCAGTCCCACCGAAAATCCTAACGGTCACTAGGTTTGCTAAATCGGTCCGACCGATTTTCTCAATTCGGTCTCACCGAGATTGGTAAATTGTGTGTAACGGTTAGTTTTTGTGTGGAGGCTATATATACCCCTCCACCCACTCTTCATTCGTGGAGAGAGCCATCAGAACATACCTACACTTCCAATACACATTTTCTAAGAGAGAACCACCTACTCATGTGTTGAGGCCAAGATATTCCATTCTCACCATATGAATCTTGATCTCTAGCCTTCCCCAAGTTGCTTTCCACTCAAATCTTCTTTCCACCAAATCCATATCCTGTGAGAGAGAGTTGAGTGTTGGGGAGACTATCATTTGAAGCACAAGAGCAAGGAGTTCATCATCAACACACCATTTGTTACTTCTTGGAGAATGGTGTCTCCTAGATTGGCTAGGTGTCACTTGGGAGCCTCCGACAAGATTGTGGAGTTGAACCAAGGAGTTTGTAAGGGCAAGGAGATCGCCTGCTTGTGAAGATCTACCGCTAGTGAGGCAAGTCCTTCATGGGCGATGGCCGTGATGGGATAGACAAGGTTGCTTCTTCGTGGACCCTTCGTGGGTGGAGCCCTCCGTGGACTCGCGCAACCGTTACCCTTCGTGGGTTGAAGTCTCCATCAACGTGGATGTACGATAGCACCACCTATCTGAACCACGACAAAAACATCCGTGTCTCCAATTGCGTTTGAATTCTCCAAACCCTTCCCTTTACATTCTTGCAAGTTGCATGCTTTACTTTCCGCTTCTCATAGACTCTTTGCATGCTTGCTTGAATTGTGTTAAGATTGCTTGACTTGTGCTAAGATAGCTAAAATCTGCCAAAGACTAAAATTGGGAAGAGGCTATATTTTTATTTGGTCAAGTAGTCTAATCACCCCCCCTCTAGACATAGTTTCGATTCTACAAGTGGTATCAGAGCTTTGGTGTAACGCCCTCGATGCGGCTATATCTCCTATGTGTCGAAGCACGGCTTAGAGGCATAACCGCATCAAAACAATGTCGCAAGTAAGGCAATCTTCACAACATCCCATGTAATATAAATAATAAAAGGGGAAGGAACATAGTTGGCTTACACTCGCCACGTCAAACAAAGTACATAAATAGCATTACATCATCCAATCACTCATGGCCCGACTACGGTGCGAAAATAAAAGACCAACCCAACATGCGACACGGTCCCGATCGTCCCAACTGGGCACCACTACTGATCATCAGAGAAAGACACATAGTATCGGTGTGAGTCCTCGTCGAACTCCCACTTGAGCTCAAGCGCGTCATCTGGAACGGAGTCGTGAGGCCCTACATCTGGTTTGGAAGTAATCTGTGAGCCACAAGGATTCAGCAATCTCGCACCCTCGCGATCAAGACTATTTAAGCTTATAGGTAAGGCAAGGTAATATGTGGAGCTGCAGCAAGTGACTAGCATGTATGGTGGCTAAACTGTTCGCAAAAGAGAGCGAGAAGAGAAGGCAAAGCACGAACGTATAAGTAGAGAACAACCTACACAAACATTACTCCAACACCATGTTCACTTCCCGGACTCCGCCGAGAAGAGACCATCACGGTTACTCACATAGTTGATTCATTTTAATTAAGTTAAGGTTCAAGTTATCTACAACCGGACATTAACAAATTCCCATCTGCCCATAACCGCGGGCACGGCTTCGAAAGTTCAAATCCCTGCACGGGAGTCCCAACTTAGCCCATGACAAGCTCTCATGATCAACGAAGGATATACCTTCTCCCGAGACATTCCGATCAGACTCGGTATCCCGGTTCTACAAGACACTTCGACAGGTTAAAACAAATCTAGCAACACCACCCGAATGTGCCGATAAATCCCGATAGGAGCTGCACATATCTTGTTCTCAGGGCACACTCGGATAAGCAATCCGTACAACTAAAACCAGCCCTCGAGTTTCCCCGAGGTGGCGCTGCAAGGGGCTCTAGGTTGGACCAACACTCAGAGGAGCACTGGCCCGGGGGGGTTTAAATAAGATGACCCTCGGGCTCCGGAAACCCAAGGGAAAAAGAGGCTAGATGGAAAATGGTAAAACCAAGGTTGTGTATTGCTGGAGGAGCTTTATTCAAGGCAAACTATCAAGGGGTTCCCATTATCACCCAACCGCGTAAGGAACGCAAAATCCGGGAACATAACACCGATATGACGGAAACTAGGGCGGCAAGAGTGGAACAAAACACTAGGCTAAAAGGCCGAGCCTTCCACCCTTTACCAAGTATATAGATGCATTAAGATAATAAGATAATATAGTGATATCCCAACAAGTAAATAATGTTCCAACAAGGAACGGTCTCCAATCTTCACCTGCAACTAGCAGCGCTATAAGAGGGGCTGAGCAAAGCGGTAACATAGCCAATCAACGGTTTGCTAGGACATGGTGGGTTAGAGGTTTGACATGGCAATTTGGGAGGCATGATAAGCAAGTGGTAGGCATCGTTGCATAGGCATAGCAAAAGAGCGAGCATCTAGCAAAGCAAAGATAGAAGTGATTTCGAGGGTATGATCATCTTGCCTGCAAAGTTGTCAGAGTTGACTGGATCCTCGAAAGCAAACTCAACGGGCTCCTCGTTAGCGAACTAGTCTCCCGTCTCTACCCAAACAAGACAAACAAGCAAAAAGGACACAATCAACCACGTGCAAAGCTCAAACAACATGATGCAAACATGGTATGCTATGCGGGATGCGATATGTGATGCATTTGCAAGATTTGACAAGGAATGAATGAACCTGGCCTCAACTTGGAAATCCAAGTGTGCCACTGGAAGGGTGAGGTGATTTCGGTTGAAATTGATATAAAGAACACCGGAATCGGAGACACGGTTTGGAAATGGCAAGCAATTCAAATATGGCACCGGTCTGCGATATACAGCAAGTAGCCATATAAATGCAACAAGACAAACATGCTATAGCACTCAAACATGGAAACAAAATACATGGCAGGGATCCATTCATGAAGCTTAACAAAAGATGGACACTGAGCTACAGCCAATTCATCCATTAACAGGTTCAAACAAGCATGGCAAAAGTGCAATTGGTAAACAGATCTCAGACTTAGTGAAATTAACACTTGTCTGGAATTTCAGATCAGGTAGCACACTTTGAAGCATGAAAACTATATGCTACAGGAACTTAATGTGGCAAGGAAAAGCATGGCATGGAGCTACTCAAAGAGCTTAACAAAAGTCCCTTAGTGACCTTGAGCCAAAAGGGATCAGAAAATACAATTGCAAGCATGTGAACATGGCAAAAACATAATCAGATCACATACTTTGTGAAAAACTGGAGCATGCAAATCAGACATCAAGTAGGCATGTTTACGAGCTCGATGCACTAACTACAGAGCATGTCATGGCAATATAAGCATACACCCATCAAGAATACACATTATACAAGCTAGACATGGCAAGAACAACAACATAGCATGCACGGATCAACTACAACATCCTCAACAAAATCGCTAACAAGTAGACAATCTGCCCAGATTCACAAAATAGCAAAAGTAGAGCTCGATTGACTCAAGCTACTTTGCTCCATAATTGCAAACAAAGACATGGATGGATAGAGCACTACAAGATTAAGAAATCATCCTTACTGATCATCTTCAAAAGAGGCACGGATCACTAGGAAACAACATGAACATATGGCATATTGATAAAAAAACAGATCAAGGACTTAGTGGAATTGCTAAGTCCCTGAAATCAGCATTAACGAGTGCACCACTTTGCAAGCCTGTGCTAGTCACCACACACATCACAAAAATACAAGGATGGAACCTCTGGAAAGATGACAAAGCATATAACAAAACATATGTAGAGCTCAGGGGCATATCATGCACACAATAATCATGACAAAAATGACAAATAGCTATTTGGAGCAGCAGATCTGACAATTATCTGAAATAGCATTCTTCCAACAGCATTTCGGGCATCAAGAGGAACTCAAATGAAAATGATGCAATGAGATGAAATGATGTACTCTCTGAGACGAACATTTTGATATGCTATATGCCCAAAACGGATCTACAGATGAGAAGTTACGGCACGATGAGCATGACAATTTACTCTGCAGACTTAGGGAAAAAAGGAGGCAACCTCTAGGGTTTCCAGATCCAGATTGGATCTCGCCGGAGTTACTGTAGCTGGCGCACGGATCGAGGATCAACGTCGCCGGAGAGGACGCCGGTGGCCGGAGGAGCTCGGCGGGGTTCGGGGACGGCAAGACATGGCGGCGCGGGGCGTGGTGGTGTCGGGGCGGCGAGGTGACCGTGAGCGGCGGCGGCGTGACGGTCGGTGGCGGCGCCGGAGTTCAAGGCGACGGGGCGGCGTAGGAGGCGTGGTCAGCGCGTTGGCGGTCGGGCTCGTCGCCGGCGCGAGAGGAGAGGCGAGCGGCGCG
>NC_057800.1:257338657-257367975 GCF_018294505.1 Triticum aestivum
GGCCTGGCGGGCCGGCGGCGGAGGGTGCGGCGGTGCGACACGTGGCGCGAGCGGGTTGGCGCGGAGGCGGTGGCGGACGCGTCCGGTGCTGTCCGGACATGTCCGGTGGCGGCGGAGATGATTATTTTAGGGTTTGGGGAAGGACCCATGGATTTCGGAGGGGGGCTATTTATAGGCATAGAGGGAGCTAGGAGTGTCCAAATGAGGTGCGGTTTTTGGCCACGCGATCGTGATCAAACGCTCTAGATGATGGAGAGAGTTTTGAGCCAAATTGGAGGGGTGTTGGGCTGCAACACACACGAGGCCTTTTCGGTCCCTCGGTTAACCGTTGGAGCATCAAACGAAGTCCAAATGGTACGAAACTTGACAGGTGGTCTACCGGTAGTAAACCAAGGCCGCTTGGCAAGTCTCGGTCCAATCCGGAAATGTTTAATCCCCACACACGAAAGAAAGGTAGAAATGACCACCGGAGGAGAACGGAGCGCTGGAATGCAAAACGGACAACGGGGAAAATGCTCGGATGCATGAGATGAACACGTATGCAAATGCAATGCACATGATGACATGATATGAGATGCATGACAACAACAACAACACACGGAGATAAAAACCCAAACCCGAGAAAATGAAATAACTTAACGCCGGAAACGGCAAGAGTTGGATTACATATTAGGTAAATCATATCCGGGGTGTTACAACACTCCACCACTACGAAAGGATCTCGTCCCGAGATCTAGGACTGGAAGAACGCCAGGTACTCAGAACGGAGGTGATCCTCGCGTTCCCAGGTGGCTTCATGGTCGGAATGGTGTGACCACTTGACTTTGAGGAATTTGATTGACTTATTGCGAGTCTTGCGTTCAGTCTCTTCAAGAATAGCCACGGGGTGCTCACGATAAGAGAGATCTTATTGGAGCTCAATGTCTTCGAAGTTGACGGTGCGGTTAGGAGTTTTGAAGCACTTGCGGAGCTGAGAGACATGGAACACGTCATGCACATTTTCAAAGTTTAAAGGAAGCTCGAGTTGATAGGCGAGATCGCCTCTCTTGCTGACGATCTTGAAAGGTCCCACGTATCTAGGGGCAAGCTTCCCTTTGATACCGAAGCGACGAGTACCTTTCATAGGAGAGATGTGGAGGTAAACATGATCTCCGATCTCGAAAGCCAAATCACGGTGCTTACTATCATAGTAGCTCTTCTCGAATGACTTTGCACATTTCCTCTGCCTCTGTGATTAAGTCATTACCCAAAAGTTGACGTTCGCCGGTTTCAGACCAGTTGAGAGGGGTACGGCACTTCCTGCCATACAGAATTTCGGATGGGGCCTTGCCCGAACTTGCTTGAAAACTGTTGTTGTAGGAGAATTCAGCATATGGAAGACAATCCTCCCACTTCATGCCGAAGGAGATCACACAAGCCCTGAGCATATCTTCAAGAATCTGATTGACACGCTCGACTTGACCGCTAGTTTGAGGATGGAAAGTTGTGCTGAAGCGGATGTTGGTGCCCATGGCCTTCTGAAAAGAATCCCAAAACTTGGAGGTAAAGATGCTGCCACGGTCTGAAGAGATCACCAGCGGAATACCGTGCAGCGAGACAATTCAAGAGGTACAGAGCTCCGCCAATTGAGCTACAGTGATAGACTCTTTGATAGGCAGAAAGTGAGCCACTTTAGTGAGTTTGTCGATGACAACGAATATAACATCATTGCCACGCTTGGACTTTGGAAACCCAGTCATGAAGTCCATCTCAATGTGGTCAAACTTCCATTCTGGAATGGCAAGAGGTTAGAGGAGACCAGCTGGCCTTTGGTGTTCTGCCTTCACTCTTCTGCAGACATCACACTCATTCATGAACTGAGCAATCTCGCGCTTCATTCGGGTCCACCAATAAGCCTGCTTGAGGTCCTGATACATCTTTGTGCTCCCAGGGTGGATGGAGAGGAGTGAATTGTGAGCCTTGTTCATGATCACTTTACGAAGGTCACCTTTGGGCACAACAATACGATCCTCGAAGAAGAGAGTATCCTTGTCATCAAGGCGGTAGCACTTGTACTTGGGTTGGCTCTTGGCAATCCCAATCTTCACCTTCTTCACCATAGCATCAAGAAGCTGAGCTTGGTGAATTTGGTCTTCCAAGGTAGGAGAGACTTGAAGGTTGGCGAGGAAACCTTGAGGAACAACTTGCAGATTAAGTTTGCGGAAAGCTTCACAAAGCTCGGGTTGATAAGGCTTGAGAATAAGACTGTTGCAATAAGCCTTCCTGCTCAATGCATCAGCAATCACATTGGCCTTACCTGGAGTATACTCGATACTCGGATTATACTCTTGAATCATTTCGACCCAGCGAGTCTGCCTGAGGTTGAGATTAGGCTGAGTGAAGATGTACTTGAGACTCTTGTGGTCAGTGAAAATGTCCACTTTTCTTCCCAATAAGAGATGTCTCCAAGTTAAAAGAGCATGCACAACTGCCGCCAACTTGAGGTCATGAGTGGGGTAGTTCTTCTCGTTGGGCTTCAACTGGCGAGAGGTATAAGCCACAACTTTCTTCTCTTGCATCAACACTGCACCAAGACCTTGAAGAGAGGCATCGCAAAAGACCTCGAACGGTTTGGATTCATCAGGAGGAGTCAGAACTGGAGCAGTGACCAATTTCTCTTTCAAAGTGTTGAAAGCGATGTCACATTCCGGAGACCAAACGTACTTGACGTGCTTCTGGAGAAGATTTGAGAGAGGCTTCGCAATCTTTGAAAAGTTCTCAATGAACCTTCGACAGTAGCTTGCGAGACCGAGGAAGCTACGAAGTTGCTTCATGTTCTGAGGTGGTTCCCAATTCACAATTGCAGACACCTTCTCAGGATTCACCACAATGCCCTTGGCAGAGATGATATTCCCAAGATAAAGAACCTCATCGAGCCAAAACTCGCACTTTGAGAACTTGGCGTAGAACTGGTGTTCCCTGAGCTTATCGAGTACCAAACGCAAGTGCTTGGCGTGATCTTCCTTGTTCTTCGAGAAGACCAGAATGTCGTCGAGATAGACCAAAACAAAGTCATTGGTGTAGGCGTTGAAGATGAAGTTCATCATGTGAGAGAAAGTCGGAGGAGTGTTGACGAGGCCAAAAGACATGACAGTGTATTCATATGAACCATAGCTTGTCCTAAAAGCCATCTTGGGAATATCTTGCTCACAGATTCGAATCTAATGATAACCCATGCGGAGATCAAGCTTGGAGAGTACTTGGGCACCTTTGAGTTGTTCGAACAGCTCGTTGATGTTGGGAAGTGGATATTTGTTCTTGATAGTCTTCTTGTTCAATGGATGATAGTCAACACAAAGTCGGTCCATTCCATCCTTCTTCTTCACAAAAAGAACTCCACAACCCCACGGAGAGGAACTAGGTCGGATGAGACCCATTCGCTCTTGAATATCGAGTTGCTTCTTCAGCTCCTTCAACTCTTCAGGTCCGAGCTTGTAAGGACGCTTGCAAACCGGTTCCATGCCAGGCTCAAGATCGATGACGAATTCAACTGGCCGGTGCGGAGGCATTCCTGGAAGCTCTTCTGGAAAGAAGTCTTGATATTTGCAAACGACTGGAATTTGAGAGATGGCATCTAGTTCACCCTTCTCATTGAGAGAAAACAGACGGATGGTATCATCACGAGCGGCAAAGACAATTACATCCTCAGACGAATGAGTCAATTGAATCTGCCTGGCTGCATAATCAAGCTGAGCCTTGTGCTTAGAAAGCCAATCCATTCCGAGAATAAGATCAATATCCGAGTCACCAAGAACATTTGGAGAAGACAAGAACTTATAGTCACCCAAAGTGATTGTAACATCCAGAACGCATACTCGAGATGTCATTTGATGGGACGGTTTTGGCAACACTTGAGTAACAAAATCATGGTTAGATGCAAAAGGTCTCGAGATGAAACAATGTGATGCACTAGTGTCAAAAAGAACTCTTGCAGGAATATCGTTAACAGGAAGGTTACCCATGATGACATCTGATGAGTCCTCTGCCTGAGCTGCATTCACCATGTTGACCTTGGCTTACTTGGGGTTATGCTTGACCACAGCTGTACTTGCCGATCTCACAGGAGGAGGAGGAGGGAGACGTCTCTGGTTGAAGCACTTGTTGGCGTAGTGACCCTTCTGTTGGCACTTGTTGCACGTGACCTCTGAAAGCGGACGGTGATACGGAGCACTCGATCTTGGAGCTTGAGACGAAGTCTTGTTCTGAAAGCCAGGGTTGGGTGGGTGGGAAGATCCACTGCCACCTTTTCTCTTCTGATATGGCTGACGGAACGGAGGAGGAGGAAGCCAATACTTCTGCTGCTTGTCTACTTGAGTAGAGGAAGAAGGAGTAGCATCTCTGACTCGCTTCTTGGAAGCATCACACCTCAGTTGAGCAGCCTCTTGCTTCAATGCCATGTTGTAGAACTCATCGTACCTCAAGGGCTCAAAGAGAACAAGAGCTAGCTGGATTTCTTCTCTGAGACCACCCCTGAACTAGTATATCATGCTCTTCTCATCAGGGACGTCTTGCTTAGCAAAGCGGGCGAGCTTCTGAAACAACTTGTTGTAGTCATAGACAGACATAGAGCCTTGCTTCAGGTTGCGGAATTCCTCACGCTTGCTTTCAACCATGCTCTGAGGAATATGATGAGCTTTGAAGTCTTGACAGAATTCATCCCAGTTAATCACACGGCCACCTCTGGAATCCTTGTACTGCTGAAACCATTCTGCAGCTTGGTATTTGAGTTGGAAGGAAGCAAACTTGACAAAGTCCTCAGGCCTGATGTTACTGCACTCGAAATGCTTGCATAAGTCCATGAGCCAATCGTCAGCATCAGTTGCCTCAACACAATTGCTGAAGGTCTTTGGCTGGTTAGCAAGGAACTGGTTGAGTGTAGCAAAGTGATTCTGATTGTTGCCTTGGTTGCCTTGGTTCGCTTGGTTGCGCTCTTGAAGAATTTGCATGATCAACTGCATGTTTGCATTGGTTGCGGCCATCACAGCTTGCCATGCCTCCAGAGGAGGAGGAGGTGGTGGCGGATCCTGATTCTGATTCTGATTGCTCCTCTTAGCGGGAGCCATCCTGAAGAGGGTGACATCCGTTAGCACATTGACAGATAAAATGAAGCTGAATCAAGCAGGTTGAAATTGCAACATATAGTCTTCACATCCGAACATAAGAACGAATGCATTCCAATTGCAATGGTCACATATCCATAAATTGAGAAGCCACTTAGAATTTAGGTAGAGGAATAAATCAACAAGGTACGGAGCAAGAACGAATACTCGGTCAGAAATCCCAATCTCAAACCAAATATCCGTGGAAGAAGAGCTAGAGCTACAAGAATTCCCACCTATGAAACTCCCGAACCTTTCCGGTTATGCAATCAGGTGTTGGGGATACAGGGGAAGCATAATATCTCACCCAAATCTAGCAAATCCTACATCCAGCTGTATCCATCCTTCAACACATAACCGAGAAAAACTTTGGAAACCATCTACCTCAACCTTCGAAAAGCATCCGTTATACAAGTTATGGCAATACTCCCGAACTCCCACCCCAGTACTGGGTGGCGTCGAGGTTATCCCACCAACAACTTCATAAAAGAGATTTTCGATGTCGGTGTACTAAACTCAGGTATTCCAGAACTGCAATGATAAAATTGTGACGACAACACCTCGGAGCTCAACTCCCCGGGACACTGCCACAACCCCTAAATGACAGGAGGCACCAAGAACAATGTTCTCGTCACAAATCCATCAGAACGATTCCAAGATACCCGCCTGATCCTAAATTTTTTTTGTGAAATTTGAGAAGAGAAGAGTCAAAACTCTACATCAGGATGCCTTACCAGAGCGATGAGGAGACTGGGGAGTAAAAAAGAATTCCTAAACTCTCTGATATATAATTCCTAAATGACTCAAAACATTTTTCTAGACTCAACAACGACTGCTAAAAACGATCAAGCAGTGGGGGCTCCTAAGGTCGGGGAAGGCTCTGATTACCAACTTGTAACGCCCTCGATGCGGCTATATCTCCTACGTGTCGAAGCACGACTTAGAGGCATAACCGTATCGAAAGCAATGTCGCAAGTTAGGCAATCTTCACAACATCCCATGTAATATAAATAATAAAAGGGAAGGAACATAGTTGGCTTACACTCGCCACGTCAAACAAAGTACATAAATAGCATTACATCATCCAATCACTCATGGCTCGACTATGGTGCCAAAATAAAAGACCAACCCAACATGCGACACGGTCCCGATCGTCCCAACTGGGCACCACTACTGATCATCAGGGAAAGACACATAGTATCGGCGTGAGTCCTCGTCGAACTCCCACTTGAGCTCAAGCGCGTCATCTGGAATGGAGTCGTTAGGCCCTGCATCTAGTTTGGAAGTAATCTGTGAGCCTCAGGGAGTCAGCAATATCGCACCCTCGCGATCAAGACTATTTAAGCTTATAGGTAAGGCAAGGTAATATGTGGAGCTGCAGCAAGAGACTAGCATGTATGGTGGCTAACCTGTTCGCAAAAGAGAGCGAGAAGAGAAGGCAAAGCACGAACGTATAACTAGAGAACAACCTGCACAAACATTACTCCAACACCGTGTTCACTTCCCGGACTCCGCCGAGAAGAGACCATCACGGTTACTCACACAGTTGATTCATTTTAATTAAGTTAAGGTTCAAGTTATCTACAACCGGACATTAACAAATTCCCATCTGCCCATAACCGCGGGCACGGCTTTCGAAAGTCCAAATCCCTGCAGGGGAGTCCCAACTTAGCCCATGACAAGCTCTCACGGTCAACGAAGGATATATCTTCTCCCAAGACATTCCGACCAGACTCGGTATCCCGGTTCTACAAGACACTTCGACAGGTTAAAACAAATCCAGCAACACCGCCCGAATGTGCCAACAAATCCCGATAGGAGCTGCACATATCTCATTCTCAGGGCACACTCGGATAAGCAATCCATAGAACTAAAACCAGCCCTCGAGTTTCCCCGAGGTGGCGCCGCAAGGGGCTCTAGGTTGGACCAACACTCAGAGGAGCACTGGCCCGGGGGGCTTAAATAAGATGACCCTCGGGCTCTGGAAACCCAAGGGAAAAAGAGGCTAGGTGGCAAATGGTAAAACCAAGGTTGGGTATTGCTGGAGGAGTTTTATTCAAGGCGAACTATCAAGGGGTTCCCATTATCACCCAACCGCATAAGGAACGCAAAATCCACGAACATAACACCGATATGACGGAAACTAGGGCGGCAAGAGTGGAACAAAACACTAGGCTAAAAGGCCGAGCCTTCCACCCTTTATCAAGTATATAGATGCATTAAGATAATAAGATAATATAGTGATATCCCAACAAGTAAATAATGTTCCAACAAGGAACGGTCTCCAATCTTCACCTGCAACTAGCAACGCTATAAGAGGGGCTGAGCAAAGCGGTAACATAGCCAATCACGGTTTGCTAGGACATGGTGGGTTAGAGGTTTGACATGGCAATTTGGGAGGCATGATAAGCAAGTGGTAGGCATCGTAGCATAGGCATAGCAAAAGAGCGAGCATCTAGCAAAGCAAAGATAGAAGTGATTTCGAGGGTATGATCATCTTGCCTGCAAAGTTGTCACAGTTGAATGTATCCTCGAAAGCAAACTCAACGGGCTCCTCGTTAGAGAACTCGTCTCCTGGCTCTACCCAAACAAGACAAACAAGCAAAAAGGACACAATCAACCACGTGGAAAGCTCAAACAACATGATGCAAACATGGTATGCTATGCGGGATGCGATATGTGATGCATATGCAAGATTTGACAAGGAAGGAATGAACCTGGCCTCAACTTGGAAATCCAAGCGTGCCACTGGAAGGGTGAGGTGATTTCAGTTGAAATCGATATAAAGAACACCGGAATCGGAGACACGGTTTGGAAATGGCAAGCAATTCAAATATGGCACCGGTCTGCGATATACAGCAAGTAGCCATATAAATGCAACAAGACAAACATGCTACAGCACTCAAACATGGCAACAAAATACATGGCAGGGATCCATTCATGAAGCTTAATAAAAGATGGACACTGAGCTACGGCCAATTCATCCATTAACAGGTTCAAACAAGCATGGCAAAAGTGCAATTGGTAAACAGATCTCAGACTTAGTGAAATTAACACTTGTCTGGAATTTCAGATCAGGTAGCACACTTTAAAGCATGAAAACTATATGCTACAGGAACTTAACATGGCAAGGAAAAGCATGGCATGGAGCTACTCAAAGAGCTTAACAAAAGTCCCTTAGTGACCTTGAGCCAAAAGGGATCAGAAAATACAATTGCAAGCATGTGAACATGGCAAAAACATAATCAGATCACAGAATTTGTGAAAAACTGGAGCATGCAAATCAGACATCAAGTAGGCATGTTTACGAGCTCGATGCACTCATTACAGAGCATGTCATGACAATATAAGCATACACCCATCAAGAACACACATTATACAAGCTAGACATGGCAAGAACAACAACATAGCATGCACGGATCAACTACAACATCCTCAACAAAATCGCTAACAAGTACACAATCTGCCCAGATTCATGAAATAGCAAAAGTAGAGCTCGATTGACTCAAGCTAGGTTGCTCCATAATTGCAAACAAAGACATGGATGGATAGAGCACTACAAGATTAAGAAATCATCCTTACTGATCATCCTCAAAAGAGGCACGGATCACTAGAAAACAACATGAACATATGGCATATTGATAAAAAACAGATCAAGGACTTAGTGGAATTGCTAAGTCCCTGAAATCAGCATTAACGAGTGCACCACTTTGCAAGCTTGTGCTAGTCACCACACACATCACAAAAATACAAGGATGGAACCTCTGGAAAGATGACAAAGCATATAACAAAACATATGTAGAGCTCAGGGGCATATCATGCACACAATAATCATGACAAAAATGACAAATAGCTATTTGGAGCAGCAGATCTAACAATTATCTGAAATAGCATTCTTCCAACAACATTTCGGGCATCAAAATGAACTCAAATTAAAATGATGCAATGAGATGAAATGATGTACTCTCTGAGGCGAACATTTTGATATGCTATATGCCCAAAACGGATCTACAGATGAGAAGTTACGGCACGATGAACATGACAATTTACTCTGCAAACTTAGGGAAAAAAGGAGGCAACCTCTAGGGTTTCCAGATCCAGATCGGATCTCGCCGGAGTTACTGTAGCTGGCGCACGGATCGAGGATCAACGTCGCCGGAGAGGACGCCGGTGGCCGGGGGAGCTCGGCGGGGTTCGGGGACGGCGAGACGTGGCGGCGCGGGGCGTGGTGGCGTCGGGGCGGCGAGGTGACCGCGAGCAGCGGCGGCGTGACGGTCGGTGGCGGCGCCGGAGTTCAAGGCGACGGGGCGGCGCAGGAGGCAAATGACCACCGGAGGAGAACGGAGCGCCGGGATGCAAAACGGACAACGGGGAAAATGCTCGGATGCATGAGATGAACACGTATGCAAATGAAATGCACATGATGACATGATATGAGATGCATGACAACAACAACAACAACAACAACACACGGAGACAAAAACCCGAACCCGGAAAATGAAATGACTTAACGCCGGAAACGGCAAGAGTTGGATTACATATTAGGTAAATCATATCCGGGGTGTTACATTTGGTCTCCATTTGCTTTGATTTCGATAGCTTTTGGTGGTCATAGCCTTGGTTTCACAAACTAGGAGAGTATGGCGTCTAGCGAGGGAAATTACCACCGTAGAGGTCCTTACTTTGATTGTACTAATTTTGCTAGTTGGAAGCATAAGATGAAAATGCATATTCTTGGACATAACTCCGTCGTTTGGGCTATTGTGTGTGTTGGCTTGCAAGGTGAATTCTTTGATAGGAGAGAACCGAATCGTGAAGCCACCGCGGAAGAGTTGAAGATGCTACAATACAATGCTCAAGCTTGTGATATCCTCTTCAACGGATTGTGCCCCAAAGAATTCAACAAAATCAGCCGTCTTGAGAATGCAAAGGAAATTTGGGATACTTTGATTGATATGCACGAAGGTACCGACTCCGTCAAGGAATCCAAGTTGGATGTGCTTCAAAGTCAACTTGACAAGTTCAAAATGAAGGATGGTGAAGGTGTCGCTGAAATGTGCTCTAGGCTTGCTCTTATCACAAATGAGATTGCCGGCTTAGGAAGTGAAGAGATGACCGACAAATTCATCATCAAGAAGATCCTAAGAGCCTTGGATGGAAAATACGATACCGTATGCACATTGATCCAAATGATGCCAAATTACAAAGATCTCAAGGCAACGGAAGTCATTGGAAGAACTGTTTCTCATGAGATGTCACTCAAGGATAAGGAGGAGCTCCATAACAAGTCAAGTGGTGCTTACAAAGCCTCATGTGAAGCTCCCACATCATCAATTGAGAAACAAACCTTCAATGAAGAATTGACCTTAATGTTGAAGAACTTCAACAAGTTCTACAAGAATATAAGCAAAGAGAGAAGTTCCAAGTCAAGGTCCTACAATGACAAAAGATCTTCTAGTCGAGAGCGAAATTGCTACAATTGTGGAAGACCCGGACACTACTCCAATGAGTGTACATCTCCCCACAACAGAAGAGAAGATTCTCCCAAAAGAAGAAGTAGAAGAGAAGAATCACCATCAAGGGAGAGAAGGAGTAGGGATGATCAATATGAACGAAGACCCTCTCGGAGAAGCAAGGATTCGGAAAGGAAGGACAAGTCATCAAGGAGCTACACAAAACGAAGACATCAAGCTCATGTTGGTGAATGGGTATCCGGCTCCGACTCCGACAATGACTCCGAGAGAAGCTATCACTCCGACTCCGAATATACTCAAGATGAAGGTGTTGCCGGTCTAGCACTTGTGTCAACCAACTCCTACGACATATTTGATTCACCAAATGAAGGAATTGGAAGATGCTTCATGGCCAAAGGTCCAAAGGTATCACACCCCGAGTATGTTGATTTCAATAGTGATGAAGATGACTTGTTAGGTGATGATGATTTACTTGTTGACAACTATAGTGATGAATACTATGATGAAACGTCAATTAATCATGCTAATCAAGATGAAATGAATGACAATGATAAGGATAAGATTGAGTCTCTAACTAAAGAACTAAACACTCTTAAGTTAGCTCATGAAACTATATTAGGAGATCATCGAGAACTTTTAAGGACTCATGAGAAATTACGTTTTCAGAAGCTCAACCTTGAGCAAGGGCATGAGTTCTTAAAGGCAATCAATGATGATATTCGCAAGAAAAGTTCTTCTTACATTGCCAAGCGTTTACTCTTATCCACTTACATGCCTCAAGTCAAGTCTAGTAACAAGAACAAGAAAGATTCTTCTTCTAGTAGTAACAATAATCATGCGAAATCCAATGTTGTTGCTTCTAGTAGTTCTCTTGATTCCACTAATGATTCTCTTAACCAAGTTACACTTGAGCAAGAAAATAGCTTATTGAAGGGAATTATAGAGAAAGGTGTTTACAAGAGCCTTGCCGAGAGTAAGCAATTCGAGGAAATTGTACGCAAGCAAGGAAGGCACCGGAAGAATCAAGGTATTGGTTTTGAATGGAAGTTCAATGCCAATGGAGTTGAGTGGGGAGAAGATCAATACCCCAAGACAAAGTTTGTTCCTCAACAAGAGAAGTATGATCCTACTTCTTACCAAGGGACACAAGCTCAAGATGATCTTCCACCACAAGACCACAAGCAAAAAGGCAAGGACAAGCTTCAAGAGGAAATTGATGCAGTTGAAGAAGCTCCAAAGGCCTTGGTCAAGTGGGTTCCCAAGACTACATCAAGTTCCACTTCATCAAGTACAACTACAACTCTGAGGATTCCCATCAAGATGGTGTGGATCCCGAAGAAGAAGAACTAGAGAGTTCATGAGGGTGACTCCGCCAACATACTTCACTCTTATCATTTTGGCAAGAACAAGTGCAATCAACTTCCACATATTGCAGTAGTTCAAGGAGTCACAAACACTCTTGTTGGTAAGACAAGGGACAAGGTAACCTAATGCTCTCATAGACATCATCTTGTGTGTGCATCACTCTATGTCTATGGATATCCTTGTTTGTTCCTTGTGGGACTAACCCGTGTAGGTATTGAAAGTGCAACTCACTCCAAAGGATAGCTCCGAATGGTCTACATCAACTTAGAGCATCCACATCTTCAACACCTACATGAAGTCACATCGACAAAACCCAAGGTTAGTTCATCCCTCTTAGGGGGGATCTCATATGTAGGGGGAGCTTTACTCTAACAAATGAGTTAAAGCAACTCTAATGGTGTGAACACAACAACGCTTTATGTAAAAGTGGTAACCCCAGTTGTCCTTAAACGATGAGTATGACCTATGATCAAATGTTCTCATTTGACTCCTAAGTCAATATACTCATAAATAGATGACCTAGTCATCGCCAATTGCTTGATAGATGCTAGAATTGTTTGTGCATGCTTTGCCACATATTTCATTTGTCATTTTATTGTGTGAGCATGTTGGTTGCATAATTTACTCATTCGAGGACATCCACTTGTTGTTTTGATTGATTGGTTTCCTTTTCTTTTGGCCAAGTGGATGGATAAGAATGCCTAAGAACCTTCTCTAGCTATCTATGCTTTTCTCGTCTCAAACTCTATTCATGCTGCATCACAAAGTTTGATCAAGTCAGATTCGAACCACTCTGTGTGAGGAGCACTCGGAGTCCCCGAATTATCATAGACTTAAACTTCCAAAACTTCTTTGTGTGTTTCGGTCTGATCGATTCATCCATTTTGGTCATACCGAGATCACTAAGTCGATCTAGGTTTTCAATCTCGGTGCAACCGATTTGAACTTTTCGGTCACACCGAGTTTCAGTAACTGCTTGTAGTTATGAATCTCGGTGCCACCGAGTTGTTCCACTCGGTCACACCGACAGGGTTAGGCTATATATATCCACGGGTCAAATTTTGGAAAACTTTCCGAACCTCCTCGCTCGCGCTTAGCCTGCTCTGCCTCCCTGGGTCTCTGGATCGTCCTCCTCGTCGCCAGTTGCCTCCTGCCGCTAGTCTCCGCCGCCATCAATGGGAATCATCTCCGTCGTTGCCGCCGTAGCAAGTTCATCGCTGAACTAGGGTATGGACTTGAACTTTGTGCTGTTCTAACTCCGATTCCCCAGCACATTGCTTTGCCATGAATCTTGCCATGATTGAAAACGTTCTATCCATTGAAAACACTCCGTAGTTTAGTCGTGAATTGAAAATTTAGGGTTAGGTTTCCGCCGAAACCATCTCGGATCGACCGAGTTGATGAAATCGGTTCCACCGATTTGGCTCAGGCCATTGCACATGTGATTCTCAGTCTGACCGAGAATTGCAAATTGATGTGACCGAGTTCAGCACTTTGTGAAACCCTAGCAGCCTCGGTGCCACCGAACTGTGACTCAGTGTGACCGAGTTCACTAGTTTAGGTTCCAAAAGCTGCTTCGGTATCACCGAGTATGCAAATCGGTAGATCTGAAATGCTTTCTGTGGAAAACTAAAACTAAGTTTTTAATTCATTCTTTTGCAAAAACCTCTGTACTTTGTGATGCTCATCCACTCTACCTCATCTATAATCTATTCACAGGGTCTGCTGTCAGTGTTTGCATCATGTCAGATCAGAGTGACAGTCAGAACATGTCAGAGGAGCAGGTTCACTTGAGTGAGGGCACTAGTCCCTCTAGCAGCTCAGATGATGGCAGCAGGAGCACACCAAGCAATCTGCCAAAGGCTGCCACCAGGGCCGGCAAGAAAAGAACCTCAGAGTCAGAGGATGAAGACTATGTGGCTGAGGAAGAAGAAACCACGTCAAATAGGAAAGTCTTGAAGAAGGAATATGGCACAGCTGCTGCCACCAAGCCTGGAATGAAGCAAAAGATTCCTGCCAAGAGAGCTCCAATGTCTAAAGCCAGAGCATCTACTCAAGAGACTTTGGGATCTGCACCCAAAGAGCAAGTTGTGGCAGAAAAGAAAAGGAAGGAAAGGGTCAAAAAGACCACTGCCAGAGTGCTCGGGAGATCTTCAATCATGAAAGACTCTGAAGAGGAAGAGGAAGAGGATGCTGCACCAGCACCTAAGGCACAGAAGCTTATGGGAGATTCCTTAAGATCAGGGGCTGCTTCATCTAAGCCCAAAGGAACTTCCAAGCCAGCTGCTCCAAAACACAAAACTGCACCAAAGAGGAGTACCAGGAACATTCCAGCTGCTGAGAAAAACAAGGCCCCAGTGCCTGAAACTGTTGCTGAAGAAGAAGATGATGAGACACATGTTTTGAGGAAGTTAAAGCCAAAAATTTCAGATCATAATGATGCTCATCCTGTAGTAGAAAACATGAAGATCAGGAAGGACTCAAGATTGAGGCTATGGAGAGAGTCATATCCATATGCCACCAGAAGGAGAACTGTTGTGGACTACAGGTTCCATACCAAAGAACATCAGGATTTTTATGAGACAGTGTTGCTTGACAAGAAACCAATAGTATGTGACATGAGATGGGTCAACTGGGAGTACAACAAGGAAAATGAAGAACATTATCCAGGAGTATATGACAGTTTCAAGGCTTGTGGAGTTGATGAGTTTGTGGCTCAGAAGTTCGCAAAGTGGAATGATGAGCTTATCATGCAGTTCTACTCCACAGCTCACTTCTACCCAGATGGCAAGATAGTCTGGATGTCTGAAGGCACTAGATACCAGTCTACAGTAGCAGAATGGGCTCAAATGATCAATGCTCCTGAGGAGAATGAAGATGACTTAGATGTCTATGCCAAGAAGAAGAAGGATCGCAACTCCATGGCTAGCATGTACAAGGAGATTCCTGATGCAGATCTTGAGACTCACCAATTTGGATCAGTGAAACACCTGCTGTCAGGACTGCCTACTATCAATTGGATCCTCGGGCACACTCTTCTGCCCAAGTCTGGTGATCACAGAAAGATCAGAGGCCACTCCATCAATTTGCTACATATATTTGATGTGCCACAAAAGTTCAAGGTCATAAGTCTCATAGTTGAAACTATCAAGAGGACAGCTGCTGACCAAAAGAGAAGTTGTGGGTATGCACCACAGATCCAGGAGTTGATTAACTCCAAGATGGGCACTGGCACATACTTGTTGGACAAGGAGCACATGCCTATCTATCCAGACTTTAAGGACAACTAAGTGGTCATGAATGAGGATGAACCATCCTTTGTGCACGTTCAAGCAAAGAGGGAGAAGGCAAAGGCTGAGAAAGCTGCAAAGATGCCAACCATGGAAGAGACATCTCAATATCTTTTGAAGAGCAAGCAAGATCAGCTTGGCTACTTGATTGCATCCACTCTAAGGATTGACAAAGGGCTGGCCACCCTGACTCAAAACCAGGAGAGCTTGGAAAGGATCATGGAGCAGAAGTTCTATGACATGGATGTGAAGGTAACTGAGATCCAGTCTGTTGTGGAGCAACTTCAGGATGATATGCAGGAGAGGAAGGGCAAGACAACCACTGATGCATTTGCCAGAGTGCCTAGAGCTCAGAGATCTGCTGCAGTGCCTGTTCCAGACACCAGGGCCACTTCATCTGCACCAGCTACAACTTCAGTGCCACCAGCTCCAGCACCTACTCCATCAGCTCCATCTACATCGACTGAAGCCTTCCTTCTTGGAGTTATCCGGACACCACCACCTGAAGACCAAGCCTGAGAGACGATTTAGTGCTATGCATTTTCTAGGAACTTTTTGGTAACTTGTTGCCAAAGGGGGACAAAAATGTATAGATCATAGGCTTCGAGAGAGAGCGTTGCTTTTTTATTCTCTCTTGCTTTGGTGGTTGAACTTTATTTGCTTGATTGAGATACTTTCTGTCTGTGTGATATTTGGATGATCATGTGTGTTTGATCATATGCTACATTAATGCTTGTTGGATGACATTATCATTTTATCCCTATATGATCATTCACTTTGCTTGGTGATGAGTGCATGTAGTTAATTATTATCATTTTGAGCACTCCACCAAGATGTATGTGACATGGAAGAGTAACCCATTAGCCTAATTTCTGTGCATTTGCAGTCCAAAGCAAATCATAAACTATGCACAAATTTAGGGGGAGCTCTTGCTTTTCACATACTTCTCAAAGCGACAATGTTTTCACTCTTATTATCATTTGTCGAAGCTTTGATCTATATGTTGTCATCAATTACCAAAAATGGGGAGATTGAAAGTGCAACTATCCCTAGGTGGTTTTGGTAATTCCTAACAACATATAGCTCATTGAGCTAATGCTATTCCAAGATTAATATTTCAGGAAAAGCTCAATGAATGGCATGCCATGGATGAGGAAAGTGGACCCCCCAAATACTAAGGACAAAAAGATTGGCTAAATCTCAAAGCTCAAGACTCTACATTTTATATTTTAGTGATCCAAGATCACATTGAGTCTATAGGAAAAGCCAATACTATTAAGGAGGGATGAGGTGTTGCTTGATGAGGTTCTTGCTTCATAGTGCTTAGTGATATGCTCCAAAACCCTCAACTACCTTCCCACATCCACATATGACCTAAACCAAAAGTCAAACTCGGCCCCACCGTTTCTTTCTATCCGGCGCCACCGAGTTCAGATGTCATAGCCACTGCCACAAACCCTAGGCAAATCGGTCTCATCGATAGGGATCTCGGTCACACCAAGATGGGTTTGTAATCTCTCTGTTTCCCTTCATAACGTTTCGGTCCTACCGAGATGAGCGATCGGCCCCACGGAGATTGCAATGTAAACTCTTTATTTCCCTTTTGTAACATTTCGGTCCCACCAAAATGAGCGATCGGTCCCACCGAGTTTACCTGACCAACTCTCTGGTTAGCTTATTACCAAAATCGGTCCCACCGAGTTTGTGTAATCGGTCACACCAAGATTACGTTATGCCCTAAACCTAACCATATCGGTCCTACCGAGTTGCATCTCAGTCCCACCGAAAATCCTAACGGTCACTAGGTTTGCTAAATCAGTCGACCAAGTTTCTCAATTCGGTCTCACCGAGATTGGTAAATTGTGTGTAATGGTTAGTTTTTGTGTGGAGGCTATATATACCCCTCCACCCACTCTTAATTCATGGAGAGAGCCATCAGAACATACCTACACTTCCAATACACATTTTCTGAGAGAGAACCACCTACTCATGTGTTGAGGCCAAGATATTCCATTCTCACCATATGAATCTTGATCTCTAGCCTTCCCCAAGTTGCTTTCCACTCAAATCTTCTTTGCACCAAATCCATATCCTATGAGAGAGAGTTGAGTGTTGGGGAGACTACCATTTGAAGCACAAGAGCAAGGAGTTCATCATCAACACACCATTTGTTACTTCTTGGAGAGTGGTGTCTCCTAGATTGGCTAGGTGTCACTTGGGAGCCTCCGACAAGATTGTGGAGTTGAACCAAGGAGTTTGTAAGGGAAAGGAGATCGCCTACTTAGTGAAGATCTACCGCTAGTGAGGCCGGTCCTTCGTGGGCGATGGCCGCGATGGGATAGACAAGGTTGCTTCTTCGTGGATCCTTCGTGGGAGGAGCCTCCGTGGACTCGCGCAATCGTTATCCTTCGTGGGTTGAAGTCTCCATCAACGTGGATGTACGATAGCACCACCTATTGGAACCACGACAAAAAAATATGTGTCTCCAATTGTGTTTGAATTCTCCAAACCCTTCCCTTTACATTCTTGCAAGGTGCATGCTTTACTTTCCGCTTCTCATAGGCTCTTTGCATGCTTGCTTGAATTGTGTTAAGAGTGCTTGACTTGTGCTAGGATAGCTAAAATCTGCCAAAGACTAAAATTAGGAAAAGGCTAGATTTTTATTTGGTCAAGTAGTCTAATCACCCCCCGCTAGACATACTTTCGATCCTACAATGGAGGAGTTTTATTCAAAGCGAACTGTCAAGGGGTTCCCATAACACCCAACCGCGTAAGGAACGCAAAATCAAGGAACATAGCACCGGTATGACGGAAACTAGGGCGGTAAGAGTGGAACAAAACACCAGGCATAAGGCCGAGCCTTCCACCCTTTACCAAGTATATAGATGCATTAGTTAAATAAGAGATATTGTGATATCCCAACATAACCATGTTCCAACATGGAACAAACTTCAGCTTCACCTGCAACTAGCAACGTTGTAAGAGGGGCTGAGCAAAAGCGGTAACATAGCCAAACAACGGTTTGCTAGGAGAGGTGGGTTAGAGGTTTGACATGACAATATGGGAGGCATGATATAGCAAGTGGTAGGTAGCGTGGCATAGCAATAGAGCAAACAACTAGCAAGCAAAGATAGAAGTGGTTTGGAGGGTATGGTCATCTTGCCTGAGATCCCGCAAGGAAGAAGAACGAGTCCATGAAGAAGACAAACGGACGTAGTCGAAACGGATCCTCACAAACGCAACGTTATTGGAACTAACCCGAAGAAGCAACACCGGAAAGAAGCAAACAACATGGTAAACAACTATCACATAATCACGGCATCATGCACAACCAAGTATGATGCATGTCCGGTTTAATGAGGCATTGCATGACAAAGTGCACAAACAATACTACAAATTAAGTGGAGCTCAATATGCAATGAGCTGCATATTGATGGAACACCACATCAACTATTTAGTTCACTCCTGGTTAGATACTCAACAATATTAAATGTTGGTTAACATGGCAAGAGGTTAAGCATAACAAAACTATACTATCTAAACAATTTAAATGGGGCCGGATATAACAAACAACAAATCCGGTAAATCCCCATATGCATTTAGCAATTTGATGCAAACAACAATTTTAAACATTTTAAATGTTATTATCATGATGCGGATGACATTTGCAAGTTTTAAGCAATTTTATGAAAATGTTACAAGAGCATGTTATGAAGCATCTGTCACCGTGGTGGAAAGAAAGGGTGCCACGGTGATGAATCCGAAAGTGATGCCACGGCCACATTCCGGTTCCGGTAACTCAATTGAGATACCGATGCAAAAGGAAATGTGATGGGAGCGTGTCATGCAAGGATGGTGGGGTGATCCCGGATACCAGGTTCCCACGGATCGACGGCGTGGCAACGAGGAGGAACAACTAACGTTCACGGGCGGATACAACATACAAACATGCATCTCATACCACTCATGCATTCGTCCACGGGCGGTCGTTCTCGGCGGTTATACCTTCGAAGCGTGCGGTCCGAGACGGTGCAAAGTAGAGGAAGTAGATGTTCACGGGACGGTCGTAGTGGAAGTAATGGCTCATGTCCGTAGATGTTCGGGGTCACGACATGGAACTTGACGTCCACGAGGTCTTCAGCGATGGTTGTGGTACATGTTCTGTAGACGTTCGGGCGGCGGTAGTGGTACACATCTCAACGAGGTACTTGGCGCATCGTAGGTCCTCGTGGTCATTGTTGGACTTGACTTTCTTCGAATCCAATGGTTGTAGGTGTTCAAGGTCTTCGATGTCACTACCGATACGAGGCGGTCTTTGGACTTGAGTCATGGCATGTTACAGGAGGCAGCAAGGCATGGCTGACTTGGCGTGCAACAAAAAAATGGAGTCTGGGTGGTCTTGGCCACGACAAAGGCAGCACGGCCAAAAGGGAAACCAGGAGGCGGGCGCGGGCTTGCGGGTCGGAGCAGAGGCGGCAGGGCGGAGCAGCATCGGACGGCGAGGTCCCGCGACAGGGCGTCTCACAGGACGGCAGCAGCGGTGACTCTTGCAAAACAGCAGCGGCGTGACTGAGTAGGACGGCTCGGGCAGGAGCTCAGAGAGACCACGTCGAGGTGGTTGTAGATGTCGAAGCAGGGGAGGTAGGCCGGCAGGCTGCGGTGCCCGGCGGCCTTGGTGACGTGGCGAGCTCGACCCTCGCATCCATGGAAGCACGGAGGAAGGCCATGGAGGAGGCCAAAAATGGAGCAGAGGAAGGGGAGGCGCGACGCGGACGAATTGCCCTCGAGCTTGAGTGGCGAGATGGCCAAGGCGGCCGAGCAGGAGCCGGGTGTCGCTTGGCGGCAGCGCCGGCACTGGTCGTGGCTGCCGGAGGGAGACCGGGCATGGGCGTGGACAGAAGGAGCGGCGTGGCTCCGGTGTTTGAGGCCGAGTGGAGGAAAGAGGCAGTGGAGCAGGCGGGGCTTCGCGAGTAGGATTAGAGGGAGCGGGGGAAGGAGAGGCCGACGCGGGGAAGATGGGGATCGAGCAGGGCTCTCCCTGGTGCGATGCGTGTGTGTGTGGCGGCACGAGGGGAGGGAGATGGGATCGAGGGGAGAGGCTGAGAGATGGGAACGGGCTCCCTGGCGGCTAGGGTTAGTGCGGCTGGGCTGCGGGAAGCCTTGGGCCAAATGGGCCGCAGGATGCCCAAATGGCATGGCTCGGCTCTCTCTCTCCCTCCTATATCCTTCTCTTTACATTAACAGAGAAATAAGAGAATGGAAAACAGAGAAGAGAAGGTTAGAGGTAGAATTAGGGCATGTGGTTAAATTTCTTTGTCAGGACCCCGACTCAATGCCACATCGATCTAGCATGTAACACCTCATATCACTTTGCGGCCTCACGCACGGTATTCCCATGGGTGTCGTCTTACCTTTGCCCGGGACCGTTTGCGCCTTTTGGCACACATATATGATAGTGTCGCTAGCATCCATATGATAAGGAGCCCGGGCTGACATGGCTAGTCGTAAACCCAAAGTGGCACAAACTTACAGGGACAGGCATCCATGACCCAGCATCGAACGTGTCGGTCATCAGCGAATGAATCCAGGCTGTAGCACTGGGCTAGCAGGGCTCCGGTGAACCGGGCTGTAGCGGGCTAACAGGACTCCGGTATTCATCGCGTGACATTTCCCCGAAGGGACAGACACAGGAACGAAGAAGGACACATGCCGGCCAGCCTAAGTGTTCCGGAGCAGTAGCAAGCTACCATGGCTCGGTGGAAACACTAGGAGACATTTCCCGGTAAGAGAGGCTACTAAAGATAAACAACTAGATAGTCAGATCCCACACATACCAAGCATTTCAATAACATACACACAATATGCTCGATATGTGCAAACACAACATGGCATCACAACATGACTCTACGACTCAAGTATTTATTCAATAGGCTCCGAGGAGCGAGATATTACAAACATGAGTCTCATGACCCAACATTCAGAGCATACAAATCAAAGCACAAGCGGAAGCTCAACATGTCTGAGTACAGACATCTACAAATGAAAAAGGCTGAGAAGCCTGACTATCTACCAGATCCTGCCGAGGGCACAAGATCGTAGCTGAGGTATCAAGCTAAACGTCGAAGACCACGCGGAACTACTAGCGAGACCGAGGTCTCTCTGCAAAAACATAAAATAGGCAAACGTGAGTACAAATGTACCCAGCAAGACTTACATCAGAACTAACTACATATGCATCATTTTCAACAAGGGGATGGTGGGGTTTAACTGCAGCAAGCCAGCTTTGACTCGGTGGCTATCCTGAACTACGACTGCAAGTAACTCTTTTGAGGTGGCGCACACGAGTCCACATATTCACCATATCAATACACCACTATGGATCCGCTCCCGTCTCCCTACGAGAACGCCATCCATAGCACTCACGCTTATCTTGCGTATTTTAGGGTATCCACTTTCACTTGTCTATGAACTGATATAAGCAACCCAGAAGTCCTTTTCCGTGGACACGGCTATTCGAATAGATGATGTTAACCCTGCAGGGGTGTACTTCTTCACACACTCTCTCACCACTTACCGCCGTTTACACGACATGTACTCGGCAACCTTCAAGCGGAAGCCCAACGTGGGTGTCGGCCACGGCCTACCTAAACACTCGAGTCTCTAGTCCAGGTTTATCGCCTATTCGGGTTCCATCCATGAGGAGATCCGGCCGGAGTTTCGCTCACAGCCCCAAACAATGTGTACAGGGTTCCCGAGACACCAAATGGGCGCCCGGTACACCGTGCCACGTGCCTACCACATCACAGCTCACCCCTCCGGTCAGCGCTGCCCACGGCCTCCAGCATACTACAAACACCAGAAACTACTTGCAACTCCTGGACAGAGGACAAGGGTGATTAAGAAGCTGAGAGGGTCCATTGGTTTCGGGCCCAATGCATGGTAGTAGCTGAATCATGGATCACAAACACAGAACTCAGTTCCTGAGGACGGCTTCAATGAGACAACCCACCATGTACTCCTACATGGCCTCTCACCGCTACCTTTACCAAATCGTGTTCACACACTTAGCTCACACACAGTAGGACATGTTCACACACCTCTGATTCATTCCCGATGAATCAGACCTGACACAACTCTAAGCAGTAGCAGGCATGACAAACAAGCAAGAATGAGTAGGCACAACAGGGCTCAAACAACTCCTACTCATGCTAGTGGGTTTCATCTATTTACTGTGGAATGACAGGTCATGCAGAGGATAAAGGGGTTCAGCTACCGCAGCAAGTAACAGATGAATCGTTGTTGTCCTAATGCAGTAAAAGAGAGCAGGAGCGAGAGAGTGGGATTATATCGGAATGAACAAGGGTTATTTGCTTGCCTGGCACTTCTGAAGATAATATAGCTCTTCATCGGTGTCATCGATCACATCGCCGGTACAACGTCTATCGAGGGGGAACAACACCGGCAAACACAGAAGAAACACGATCAATGCAATGCACAATATGATGCATGCTATGACATGGCAATATGAATGTGTTTTGGGCTAATGCACCTAGCTATGATTTAAATGAAGTTGGTTTGAATACATGATTCAAACTCCAACTCCATATATGATTATTTAAATGCCCTTTATTTGTTTTGTCCAAAACAGAGGACAAACATTGTTCAAACATGCATGAAAATGGTATAGATGGATTCCTTGAATTTTTCTGATAATTTTTCATATATAATTTATTTGATTTGGAGTTATGGTTGATTTTATATGATTTTTAGAAGTTTAGGGCATTTTCTGAAATTTCCTGAATTAAAATAGATCCAGAAAACATTACTGCGTCAGCATGACGTTGGCATGACGTCAGCAGGTCAACAGGGGCTGGTCCGGGTCAAACCTGACCAGTGGGGCCCACTGGTCAGTGACTCAGGTGACTAACAGAGTTAATTAATTCTAACTAATCAAATTAATAGCCACGGGGCCCACTGTCAGTGTCAGCAAGGGTAATTAGTTTAACTAATGCAATTAGTACTAATCCTAATTAACTAACAGAGCTGGGCCCCACCTGTCATTGACCCAGGGGTCAAACTGGGCCCACATGGTCAGTAGTCAACGGGGTCAAACCCACCGGCGACATGACGCCGGCGAGGCCAGACGCGGCGGTGCGCGTCGGGAACCAACTACAGGGGCTCTTTTGGCGCGCAGGGAGCATCTACGGGGAGAGGGTGGAGTGGCGCATCCAACGGTGGCGGTGGCGGAGGCTGGGGTGGCCGGAGCTGCCGGCGGCGAGCTCTTTTGCGGCTGCCGGAGTTCGGGCAATCTCGGGGTGGCGTTACAGAGCACGGGAGGAGGCGTTGTGGGTGTCTAGGGTTCATGCGATCGTGCTGAGCACGATGGTGGGCTGGGGAACGAGCTGCGGTGGCTGTGGCCACGGTCACGCCATGGCCGGCGGCGAGAAGCTCTCGGCCGCGGTGGGAGATGGGGCTAGGGGGCGAGAACGGAGGGGGCGAGCACAGGAGAAGCAGCGAAGGCTCACAGCGGATCCATTCGATGCGGGGACGAGGCCGGGGACGGTCCGGAGCCAACGAATCGGGCGACGGTCCGAGGAGGGGAAAAACGTCGGGGCGGCGCTTCGGGGGCTTCTGGAGGGGCGTGGCTCGGTGAGGTGGGTCGAGTACGGAGTGGCGGAGCTTGTGGGCTAGTCGGGGAAGCAAGGGAGGCCCGGTGGCCGTGGTGGCAGTGGACGGCGGCGACGAGCTCCGCTCGGTGGCTGCGTGCAAGAAACAGAGGAGGGGGGAGGAGCGAGGAGAGTGAGAGAGGGAGCCAGGGGCTGCGTGGCGATGCTAGAAGGGCCGTGGCGTCGCGGTGGAAGCAGGAGGTGGCCGGGGAAGCAGGAGGTGGCCGAGGCAGCGTCAGCGCCCGTCGGCCACGCGCGCTGCCTACTGGCGCGGGGAAGACGACAGGGGGGGACGCCTGGTGGGCTGGGCCGCACCGGTGGGCTGCCAGCACAGGAGCTGGGCCGGTTGCTGGCACCAGGTAAGTTAGGTAGGTGGCCTGGTGGCCTTCTCTCCCTCTCTTTATTATTAGTTTTAGTTTTCTAATTTTCTGTAAACTGTTGGGCTTTATTAAAAATACCTATGCACTTTCAAAAATCATGAGACTGCTTGTGGCCATTATTTGGATTATTTCCAATAACCAGAATTTCAGTTCATGAATATTTGGACATTTAATATAATATATAAAATTTAAATGCCCAAATGCAAATAAGGTATGATTTAAATCCAGAGCCCAATATATCATGAAAATGTGCAGCACCTCTGGTTATGGTTTATAGCATTTCCCCAGAAATGATGAACATTTTCTAAAGCCAATTGGATTCACTGAAAAATATTTTTAGTTGAACCTATTTGAATTCCTTTAATGCTAGGGTTTAGGCAATCCCCATTTCAAGTTTCATAAAATTTAAACATGATGCGTGGATGCTAAAGCAAAAACAAACAAGGGCTGATCTGGGGCTGTGATAGCTCACCCCCACTAAACAAGAATCTCGCCCCGAGATTCAAGACGTGAGGTAAGAGGAAAAGGGGAGTCACAAAACTATCATAATTTTCATGATCCAATTGCCCTTCTCGGAGATGGTGATCCATTCCATCATCTTGGTCTTGACGTCTTTTCTTTCGAGATCTTCACTCGACACGACAACAGAAAGAAGGGGAAAACCCTACAGAATTTACTCGTCTTTGAAGATCGAGCAACTCAAGATCAGTTCATGGAGAGACGTAAGAACAACTCTTGAGTTGAGACACCAAACACACATTAGGAATGATGGTAAAGAAATGGATGACGAAGGTTCAAATTGGTAGGCAACCATTCCACGCTTAAGTAAAATGGTGCATGGTTTCAAAGTAACAAGGAGATGATTGCCATGACTCCATAACGGGACACCTTAGGAAAGGTGACGCAAAGAGCTATTCCCCTAAGTGGAAAAAGAATTACTTTTGATTCAGAGATCATTGAAACTCTTCATACCAGCCTAAGGCAATTCACAACGATCGTTTGGTGGAGTGCAAAGGAATGGTACACCCGGACTAGAATGGATGATGTGGACTACCTTGTTGAAGACAACGCAATGGATGATTTTTGCTTATCACCGGAAATGGAAGAGATCCATGGTAGAATGGCACATTGGCGGTGCAAGCTGGGAACAAAATGCAAATGCTAGGAATGATTCTGGTAACTGGGGAAGAACCCAACAATAGAGAGTGAATTCACTGTTTGAAAAGGTCATAGCATTGCCGAGGAAACTGAGAGCACTATACAGTTAATGCCGACGATCAAGCCTAGCACTTGCGCGTGCTCTCAAGAACTTGAGCATTTCCATAATCATCAAGATTTTACCAATATCCGTGTCAAGGATCCTGGCAACACATCATACTACCATGATGAATACCGGTGGAAGATGTAGATGCAAAGGAAGATAACACTTTCTCAGATTTCACCTTAACGAGGCCAAGGGGACGAAATCTGGATGATCGACCGAGAGACATTTAGCACTCCGCTTCTAATGTTCTCCTTGATGTGCTAGCGTAATCCATAGACAATTATGGTTTGATATCTAGAACATCAAGTAAAAGGTCGGACTTCGGAAACACAAAAATCCATAGGGGCAACTAGGGAGTAAATCCTACGAAATCCCTATGGGGAGGTGGCCAACTTCTCCAATCAAGATACTACAATATTAGGTCTCCCGGCGGGGTGTGTTGGCCACGACATCCACTTTACCGGTTTCCGAGGGACCGATATTATAGTTCTTGGGAAATGTTCTAAACCATCATATCTGCCTGAGATTCAGATCTGGTTGGTGTCCGGATATTCCAGACTCATCGAGTCTAGGAAGAAAAACGAAAGTTTGCAACACAAATTGACGAGATGACGTTGCGAGATTCTCGGGGAATGAACTACGATAGTAAGCTCCAAAACATGAGCTAGTTCTGCTACAAACACGTGAACACGTTGTCCCAGACAAGCATGGCCACGTAGTAGTCTTATAACTAAACACTACCGAGTTCAGGTGGGGAACCATCATCGAGGATATCGAAGTCTTTACGCAAGTCCATGGATTAGATCCCAAGCATAGACTTCTTTTCCTTGAACAAGTCAATCAGTGGCTTAGTGTGCTAGGGACACATATAAAATGAAGGTTGCAAGCCTCCAGACTACAGAATACTTCGCACGTGTGCATGACTGATTTGGGATGATTCCAAAGGAAACAAAACAATCTTCCTCGAATTCATGGCGGCAACTTACATCAGATGCACATGAATTAGAGGAAGTCACTACTTTCATCCAAACATAGGCTTCATAAATGGAGCATGAAGACATTGCTTACAAAAGTTTCAACACTAGGTTGATGTTCAACATGATTCGTGGGGGGAGACGAAATGCTACTGATGGGCTCAACAACAACTCATCGGAATTTCCATATCACTGGACTTCCACCATCATGTGAACACGGTGATAGCATTGGTCAGACCAAAGATGTAATGGTGTATGCTCGAGGGATCAACCACGAGTAAGACAACATTACGAGCATCGTTGGTACTGATTTGATTTGACGATAGCCCACACTCAAATCAAAGGATTGATAAGACAAGAGGTCCAGCAACTGATCACAGGGACCAATCGATGAAGATATCATCTTTCTTAAACACACACTACACAAGAATATCCCCTTGGAACGAACTAAGTCAGGCAAGCTTTTATCTTCCAATTCTCCAAGTTGTTGTCTAGCTTAACCAACTAGCTCAGGGATATCCAACACAGATTCTTGGAGAAAGGGTGGTTCACAAGAAACCAACTTGATCACGAGCTCAACATAACAGTCAGGAAACAACCCGGTAACACTTCCAAGAAGATATTTGGAAAGTCACGAACCACCGGTATGTTACTAAGCTCGAGAATAATCTTGCTTTTCAGGGCAAGACGACATGATCAAATGAGTGAGGACTTGAAATAATTCCTAACTCATTGGGCGAGGAGTGCACCAGAATAGGGACTAGGTAGCACAATCAGTCTTAGGGTGACGATTCAATAATCAACACGCTAAGAATGAGGTTATCGTCCATTTAACTACCAAGCAACAGAGTTGCTAGCAGTATTGATTTCACACACCACGATTCACTTGTCGGCATTCCGGTTACAATAACACAAGAACCGAGGAATGAACAATGATGGCAAGAAGTATCACTGTACCAAGAGTTCATAGGATGGTGTGCAATTCCTATAACAATCCCGATATAAAGATGGTAATACTCCAAGGTAGAGCAGAACAAAAGCTGGATTAGCAATTTGTTCTGTGGAGCACAACTTCTTTGACCCAATCCTGGATATGGAAGAGGTACTGGAGTTTGTTTCTCCTAGTCATTCCGCGATAGAATGGCTTGACGGACCACAAGAGTAATAGGCATCGATAAACGAATGCATGCATACTCTTGACTATCAATTGATAGACGAAGGTCAGTAGACAACTAAAGAGGGACAACTCAAAGGAACATATAACTTTCTGAGTTGTGGATGCATAGATTAGTATGTCGAACCGGGTTCAACATAATTCTTCCGGATAACCCATGCAGAAAGGTTGAGCTGGCAGAGTCACAATATAGCATGGAGAACTCATCAAGAGCACTCTTGTTGACATCTTTTGGTTCAGAAGAACTCCTGCCAAGAATGGTTCATGGTAATTGGAAGAAGGATGTACCACGAACCTCGAGGACTATCGCAAAGGTTACTAATATCCTAAAGGAACTAGCAACACTATCAACATGATGTAAGTAGGGTGAATCTCGGGTTCAAGAACCCAGGAATAGAATGCCTACTAACTAAATGGCATCACGAGATGCTTTCGATGATGACGGCCAGAATCATCACACTGAAAACACAGATCATGGCTAGACCACTAGATGATCCTCTAAGCACTTAGGGTCATAATAGGAACTCCAACATATATGGCAAGGCAATAAATTACCTCAACGCACCGGTTAGTGCGCTTATTCTGACCATAAGGGACATCGGGAACGGAAAGAAAGGATTTGCAAATGCATCAGACTATTTAGAAACCTGGGATGACTCGGACAGCATAACAGCTATAAATGCTCAAAAAGATTTGAGACATGCCACAAAAATGGTGGCATAGCCACTCAGAAGCACAATATCAAGGTCTCGAGATCAATAATTAACATACAGAGGTAGAAACTGAACTGAGGCTTAATTCCAACAATTCTATAAGTCTACGGATTAGTAACACGTGATCCTGATAGAAAGAAGAGGTAGCCTAGTTCTTAATCCCCGTAGGAAAGATAAGATGACTCAGATCAGAAGGGCATAAGGTATAAGGAGTAAAAAGAGCCTTACGTTCCATCCCACAATCAATTCCCTTATATAACTAAAGAATTTCTAGACTCAACTTCGACCAGTTTGGCTTGGTAATCCTACAGGCAGTCAAGCTCTGATACCAACACTGTCAGGACCCCGACTCAATGCCACATCAATCTAGCATGTAACGCCTCATATCACTTTGCGGCCTCACGCACGGTATTCCCACGGGTGTCGCCTTACCTTTGCCCGGGACCGTTTGCGCCTTTTGGCACACGTATATGATAGTGTCGCTAGCATCCATATGATAAGGAGCCCGGGCTGACATGGCTAGTCGTAAACCCAAAGTGGCACAAACTTACAGGGACAGGCATCCATGACCCAGCATCGAACGTGTCGGTCATCAGCGAATGAATCCAGGCTGTAGCACTGGGCTAGCAGGGCTCCGGTGAACCGGGCTGTAGCGGGCTAACAGGACTCCGGTATTCATCGCGTGACATTTCCCCGAAGGGACAGACACAGGAACGAAGAAGGACACATGCCGGCCAGCCTAAGTGTTCCGGAGCAGTAGCAAGCTACCATGGCTCGGTGGAAACACTAGGAGACATTTCCCGGTAAGAGAGGCTACTAAAGATAAACAACTAGATAGTCAGATCCCACACATACCAAGCATTTCAATAACATACACACA
>NC_057800.1:257368271-257394521 GCF_018294505.1 Triticum aestivum
GGGCACAAGATCGTAGCTGAGGTATCAAGCTAAACGTCGAAGACCACGCGGAACTACTAGCGAGACCGAGGTCTCTCTGCAAAAACATAAAATAGGCAAACGTGAGTACAAATGTACCCAGCAAGACTTACATCAGAACTAACTACATATGCATCATTTTCAACAAGGGGATGGTGGGGTTTAACTGCAGCAAGCCAGCTTTGACTCGGTGGCTATCCTGAACTACGACTGCAAGTAACTCTTTTGAGGTGGCGCACACGAGTCCACATATTCACCATATCAATACACCACTATGGATCCGCTCCCGTCTCCCTACGAGAACGCCATCCATAGCACTCACGCTTATCTTGCGTATTTTAGGGTATCCACTTTCACTTGTCTATGAACTGATATAAGCAACCCAGAAGTCCTTTTCCGCGGACACGGCTATTCGAATAGATGATGTTAACCCTGCAGGGGTGTACTTCTTCACACACGCTCTCACCACTTACCGCCATTTACACGACATGTACTCGGCAACCTTCAAGCGGAAGCCCAACGTGGGTGTCGGCCACGGCCTACCTAAACACTCGAGTCTCTAGTCCAGGTTTATCGCCTATTCGGGTTCCATCCATGAGGAGATCCGGCCGGAGTTTCGCTCACAGCCCCAAACGATGTGTACAGGGTTCCCGAGACACCAAACGGGCGCCCGGTACACCGTGCCACGTGCCTACCGCATCACAGCCCACCCCTCCGGTCAGCGCTGCCCACGGCCACCAGCATACTACAAACACCAGAAACTACTTGCAACTCCTGGACAGAGGACAAGGGTGATTAAGAAGCCGAGAGGGTCCATTGGTTTCGGGCCCAATGCGTGGTAGTAGCTGAATCATGGATCACAAACACAGAACTCAGTTCCTGAGGATGGCTTCAATGAGACAACCCACCATGTACTCCTACATGGCCTCTCACCGCTACCTTTACCAAATCGTGTTCACACACTTAGCTCACACACAGTAGGACATGTTCACACACCTCTGATTCATTCCCGATGAATCAGACCTGACACAACTCTAAGCAGTAGCAGGCATGACAAACAAGCAAGAATGAGTAGGCACAACAGGGCTCAAACAACTCCTACTCATGCTAGTGGGTTTCATCTATTTACTGTGGAATGACAGGTCATGCAGAGGATAAAGGGGTTCAGCTACCGCAGCAAGTAACAGATGAATCGTTGTTGTCCTAATGCAGTAAAAGAGAGCAGGAGCGAGAGAGTGGGATTATATCGGAATGAACAAGGGTGTTTTGCTTGCCTAGCACTTCTGAAGATAATATAGCTCTTCATCGGTGTCATCGATCACATCGCCGGTACAACGTCTATCGAGGGGGAACAACACCGGCAAACACAGAAGAAACACGATCAATGCAATGCACAGTATGATGCATGCTATGACATGGCAATATGAATGTGTTTTGGGCTAATGCACCTAGCTATGATTTAAATGATGGTTTGAATACATGATTCAAACTCCAACTCCATATATGATTATTTAAATGCCCTTTATTTGTTTTGTCCAAAACAGAGGACAAACATTGTTCAAACATGCATGAAAATGGTACAGATGGATTCCTTAAATTTTTCTGATAATTTTTCATATATAATTTATTTGATTTGGAGTTACGGTTGATTTTATATGATTTTTAGAAGTTTAGGGCATTTTCTGAAATTTCCTGAATTAAAATAAATCCAGAAAACATTACTGCGTCAGCATGACGTTGGCATGACGTCAGCAGGTCAACAGGGGCTGGTCCGGGTCAAACCTGACCAGTGGGGCCCACTGGTCAGTGACTCAGGTGACTAACAGAGTTAATTAATTCTAACTAATCAAATTAATAGCCACGGGGCCCACTGTCAGTGTCAGCAGGGGTAGTTAGTTTAACTAATTCAATTAGTACTAATCCTAATTAACTAACAGAGCTGGGCCCCACCTGTCATTGACCCAGGGGTCAAACTGGGCCCACATGGTCAGTAGTCAACGGGGTCAAACCCACCGGCGACATGACGCCGGCGAGGCCAGACGCGGCGGTGCGCGTCGGGAACCAACTACAGGGGCTCTTTTGGCGCGCAGGGAGCAGCTAGGGGGAGAGGGTGGAGTGGCGCATCCAACGGTGGCGGTGGCGGAGGCTGGGGTGGCCGGAGCTGCCGGCGGCGAGCTCTTTTGCGGCTGCCGGAGTTCGGGCAATCTCGGGGTGGCGTTACAGAGCACGGGAGGAGGCGTTGTGGGTGTCTACGGGTTCATGCGATCGTGCTGAGCACGATGGTGGGCTCGGGAACGAGCTGCGGTGGCTGTGGCCACGGTCACGCCATGGCCGGCGGCGAGAAGCTCTCGGCCGCGGTGGGAGATGGGGCTAGGGGGCGAGAACGGAGGGGGCGAGCACAGGAGAAGCAGCGGAGGCTCACAGCGGATCCATTCGAGGCGGGGACGAGGCCGGGGACGGTCCGGAGCCGACGAATCGGGCGATGGCGACCGGCGGGTCCGAGCAGGGGAAAAACGTCGGGGCGGCGCTTCGGGGGCTTTTGGAGGGGCGTGGCTCGGTGAGGTGGGTCGAGTACGGAGTGGCGGAGCTTGTGGGCTAGTCGGGGAAGCGAGGGAGGCCCGGTGGCCGTGGTGGCACTGGACGGCGGCGACGAGCTCCGCTCGGTGGCTGCGTGCAAGAAACAGAGGAGGGGGGAGGAGCGAGGAGAGTGAGAGAGGGAGCCAGGGGCTGCGTGGCGATGCTAGAAGGGCCGTGGCGTCGCGGTGGAAGCAGGAGGTGGCCGGGGAAGCAGGAGGTGGCCGAGGCAGCATCGGCGCCCGTCGGCCACGCGCGCTGCCTACTGGCGCGGGGAAGACGACAGGGGGGGGACGCCTGGTGGGCTGGGCCACACCGGTGGGCTGCCAGCACAGGAGCTGGGCCGGTTGCTGGCACCAGGTAAGTTAGGTAGGTGGCCTGGTGGCCTTCTCTCCCTCTCTTTATTATTTGTTTTAGTTTTCTAATTTTCTGTAAACTGTTGGGCTTTATTAAAAATACCTATGCACTTTCAAAAATCATGAGACTGCTTGTGGCCATTATTTGGATTATTTCCAATAACCAGAATTTCAGTTCATGAATATTTGGACATTGAATATAATATATAAAATTTAAATGCCCAAATGCAAATAAGGTATGATTTAAATCCAGAGCCCAATATATCAGGAAAATGTGCAGCACCTCTGGTTATGGTTTATAGCATTTCCCCAGAAATGATGAACATTTTCTAAAGCCAATTGGATTCACTGAAAAATATTTTTAGTTGAACCTATTTGAATTCCTTTAATGCTAGGGTTTAGGCAATCCCCATTTCAAGTTTCATAAAATTTAAACATGATGCATGGATGCTAAAGCAAAAACAAACAAGGGCTGATCTGGGGCTGTGACATTCTTGGACTCACAAAAATATGCTCGGTCCGAGAAAATTAGAAAAGGCCAGATCGAACGATAAGAATTCAAACTCATTTGAATTTAATTCAAATGGGTTTGAACTAGGACGAGGTTTTAGGAGTATCCAAAAAAATGTTGAGAATTTTGGTAGAGCTCCGAAAAATGGTAAAAGAATTATTGGCAAGGCTAGAGAGTCGAAACTTGAAGAAGAAAAAGGCCAAGGGATTTAATATGCAAGTTGGTTCATGGGTGATTCCAAAACAAAGGAATATTTTATAATATCTCCCTAAATATCGGGAGTGTATGTTTTAAAGAGAAACCACCATGTGAGTTCCCTCAATTTAAATGAATCGAAGATCCATACAATTTATTTGGTTTAGTTTTAAAAATTAAATGACATGATGACATGATGCAATGCAAATGATGCAATGACGAATGCAACAAACCAACAACTCACAGGACGAAACTCATAAAAACATGGAAGGTGTCTGAAGCTCCGGTCTTGGGGCGTTACAACACTCCACCACTGCAAGAGGATCTCTTCCCGAGATCTAGGATGGCACCAGAGAGAAAACGGAAGAGGAAGAGGTAAAACAAAGTTGCTTCTTTGACAAACGAGAGAAACCAAAGAACCTTGAGAGGTTGAACAAATTGAAAGAAAGAATACAATGAAGATGAACAAAGTTGAAAACACTACGTTAGAAAAGAGGAACAAGGAACATTACTAGAACCTTGTAGGTTGAAAGACATAAGAAAAGGGTGAAATGGATAAGAAGTACATTTAAGCACTTCGGTAGAAACGAGATGTACAAGGAACGATAAAGATCAATTACAACAACATTCCGATTGGAAATGGAAGGCATAGAATATGAACTTGGCAAAATGAAAGCACTTGGATGAGAGTCTGGTTAGAAGAGGAATGATAGACACAACACTCTAGTTAAACAAGATAGAGAAGGAAATAAGAATGATGTAATTTGGGCAACACTCTGACTGTAAATGGAAGGAATTAGAATCATGAACTTGACAAGATGAGAACATACTTGATGAGATCAACAACACACTGCCTCCGGAACTATTGAAAGAATGTCACAAGGGGTAAGAAGGATTTCAGACGGCACTCCGGTTGAGAAGGGAGGCAAAACTTGATAAGATGAGAGAACTTGAATGAAGGACACGACACTCCGATTGAATGGGTAAGCATGAAAAGAACACGGTCCTCACAATTCAAGATGATGAGTGAAGAGAGCAACATCACAAAGCCTCTGAAAGTAGGAATAGAAGATAGATCATTAAAATAACATAATGGAGAAGAAAATGCCAACTTCTGCCACAAATGAGCTTGGAAAGCACCCTTCTAAGAAGGTTATACAGAGTTGTTGGGAAAACTTCCAACGAAAAGAGCAAGCTTGTAGTGGACTTATGGAGAACATCTTCAAAAATATGAGGTGAAATTTTGCCACTACCGAAACAAAAGATTGGATTGATATCCATAAGGAGACGAGAAACTTATTTCACCTGGAGGATAAATGAAAGACTTGGGTCATTTATGAGCATCATAGATAGCAACAATCCTTAGGGAAGGCTTTAGGTGAAATATAACCCAAGATAATTCCAACGAATAGATTGATGGATTGAGAAGAGCTCATGCTCGAAGAAATTGATGGTTTTAACTATCTCATTCTTGTCAACTATTGAATCATGACACACAAAGGGAAATTGTCAAGAGTGGCATAGCACCACCTCGAAAGATGAGATATGAAAGAATTGCACTTCGAAATGCAAGAAGAAGAATGCTTGAACTCCTTAGAACAAAACATGTGTTGAGCACCATGTTTATTTTAGAGTATAGCTTGGCGGGTCATGACTTCGAGAGAGATCTTGAAGAACAATTGAAGAATGAAAAGAATCCTTGACGAGCCACCATGAAGAAACTCTCGAAGAACTCCGGATAGATAAAGAATAAGATGAATCGTCGCATTGATTAAATAGAGCTTCGCGATGATATAATCGAGAAAAAAAACTTGGAACTCCAAAAAGAAAGATGAACAAATGAAACCGAGAATTTTGATGAAGCTCCGGAATAAGGAGTTGAATATACTCGATGAAACAAGAATAAGAATTACATTATGCTTATCCTTCATCAATTAAATTGATGGCACACAATGGACTTGGCATACTACTCATTCTTATTGGAAATGATTGAGGAAAGATATAGCGCAAACTTGAGAAGGTCTTCGATGAACCACCAGTAGGATTGAAACAATGAATAAATTGATATGATAACGAAGGAAGAGAAATCTTGAACGAACCACCATAAGGATTTGAAAGAACGAATGAATTGATATGATAACCAAGGAATAAAACTCTTCAATGAACCACCATAAGAATTGAAAATGAAAGTAGCAAAAGCACAATTCATCGGGAAGAATTGGAAAACGAATGAAGATACTTGAGGGAATTTAGATACATGAGAACAAATAGATCATGAACTGATTAGAGGACATTTGAACGATGCACCGGTAAGATTTGGAGAAATGAGAGCTAAAAGCTGGAATGAATACTTCTGAGATGATGGGCTCTGGAGAATCAAACTGAAAAGACTCCTGGATTGCTCCGGATGGTTGAAAAGAATTCTCACAATCGAAAACAATTATGGGAGGATGGCATAAAGCTTGAACTACACATCTTTGGAAAAATGGGTAAGGATTTAAGATGAAACTCCACTTTGGTCTTAAAAATCCGAGAATGATGACGAGAAACACCATCACGAATTGTTTAGACACTCTGGGAGAATCAAAAGCGAATAGGTTGAGCCAACGATGGAAAAAATTTGAGAGATCTTAGAGAAAGACATATGACTGATGACAATTCATACTTACGTCATACTTTGAAATAAATTTGAGAATAGCTCCGGAAAAAATTAGAAGAGTCAGGTAAGATCCTGAGAAAAGACCTGTGGGTTAGGGCCCACTAAAGAGAAACACCGTTGAAATGATTTGAAGAGAGATTGCACCGGTTGAATTAAATAGCTTTTATGAGATAAAATCCTCGAAATAGCTTGAACGGATTAGGAGTGAAAACACGAATCTTATGAGATATCTTCGGCACTCTGAAACAAATGAATAGTGAGTGGTGAATGATAAAGAGGTGCACTGGCATGAGAAAACATTTGGAACAGGGAAATGATATGATCAACAAAGCTTGAATTAAATCCACCGGGGAAGAAAAGAATACAGAATGATAAACTTGAAGCTCCGTTAGTATCTTTGTGAGAATCATCGGATAAGAACATTGACGGAAAATAATGGAGATACTTCACATCCATAAAATAGATACTTGATTAAGAAATCTGAGTCCTTCAAGAAAATGGGTGGGAGGGCGGGAAAACAAAGGCAACTTGGGACAGATGAAACAAATAACGTTGAGAAGACTTTGAGTTGACCTTGCGGATGGGAAAAATGATAGGATCCACTTGAAGAGGAGCACACCAGTTGACAAGGATTGACATGACAATCTCGATTATCATGAAGGATTAGTACTCACATAGAAATATGAGAACAACACTTCGAAAGAGGCATGGAATCAACATTCGACTTCGAAGCAACTCGAATACCAAAACTCAAAACAAAACAAAGGATTGGCTTGCAGAATAAGCCGGAACAAATATCTGATAGACCCCATATCGTATCATGTGTCTGTTGGAAAGATTATTCTTGGAGCTACTTGAATTCCCACTTATAAACTCACTAAACTTTCTGGTTATGCAATCAGGTGTTGGGGATACAGGGGAAGCATAATATCTCACCCAAACTAACAATACCTACATACAGCTGTATCCATCCTCCAACACATAACGAAGAAGCCTTCGGAAATCATGTACCTCAACCTTCAAACATCATCCGTTATACGAGTTATGGAAATACTCCCAAACTCCCGCCCCAGTACTAGGTGGCGTCGAGGTTATCTCACCAACAACTGCATAAAAGAGATTTTTGATGTCGGCGAACTCAGGTACTCCAGAACTGCAACGCTAAAATTGTGACGGCAACACCTCGGAGCTCAACTCCCCGGGACACTGCCACAACCCCTAAATGTCAAGAGGCACCAAGAACAATGTTCTCGTCACAATACTATCAGAACGATTCCAAGATACCCGCGTGATCATAAAAAAAATTCGTGAAATTTGAGGAGAGGAGAGTCAAAACTTCTACGTCAGGAGGCCTCACCAGAGCGACGAAGGGACTGAGGAGTAAAAAGAATCCTACTCTCTGATATATATATAATCCTAAGACTCAAAACATTTTGTTCTAGACTCAACAATGTCAGTGATTCGATCAAGCAGGGGGCTCCTAAGTCGGGGATGGCTCTGATACCAACTTGTAACACCCACAATGCGGCTATATCTCCCACGTGTCGGGGCACGACTTAGAGGCATAGCCGCATGGTAGACATGTCGCAAGAGGGGTAATCTTTACACATCCCATGTACTGAATAAGAAAGGGATAAAGAGTCGGCTTACAATCGCCACTTCACACAATACATAAATATATCATACATCATCCAAGGTACAATCAAATGTCCGACTACGGGACCAAAATAAAGAAAGACAACCCCAAATACTAGATCCCCGATCGTCCCAACTGGGCTCCACTACTGATCATCTGGAAAAGACACAAAACAACGACTAAGATCTACATCGAGCTCCCACTTGAGCTCAGTTGCGTCACCTGCACTGTCATCATTGGCACCTGCAATTGTTTGGAAGTATCTATGAGTCACGAGGACTCAACAATTTCACACCCGCGAGATCAAGACTATATAAGCTTATGGGTAGGAAAAAGGTAGTGAGGTGGAGCTGCAACAAGCACTAAGCACATATGGTGGCTAACATACGCAAATAAGAGCGAGAAGAGAAGAAACACAACGGTCGTGAACTAGAAGTGATCAAGAAGTGATCCCGAAACTACTTACGTTCAAACATAACACAAGAACCGTGTTCACTTCCCGGACTCCGCCGGAAAGAGACCATCACGGCTACACACACGGTTGATTCAATTTAATTAAGTGAAGTGTCAAGTTCTCTACAATCGGACATTAACAAATTCTCATCTGCCACATAACCACGGGCACGGCTATCGAAAGTTTATACCCTACAGGGGTGTCCTAACTTAGCCCATCACAAGCTCTCACGGTTAAAGAAGGATATTCCTTCGCCCGGCAAGACCCGATCAGTCTCGGAATCCCGGTTACAAGACATTTCGACAATGGTAAAACAAGACCACCAAAGCCACTCGATGTGCCGACAATCCCGATAGGAGTCGCACGTATCTCGTTCTCAGGGCAACACCGGATGAGACATCCTACGAGTAAAACCAACCCTCAAGTTTCCTCGAGGTGGCCCCGCAGTCTACTCGGTTCGGATCAACACTTAGAGAAGCACTGGCCCGGGGGGTTAAAATAAAGATGACCCTCGGGCTCGCGAAAACCCAAGGGAAGGTTATAGGTTGTTAGGCAAATGTAAAACCAAGGTTGGGCCTTGCTGGAGGAGTTTTATTCAAGGCAAACTGTCAAGGGGTTCCCATAACACCCAACCGCGTAAGGAATGCAAAATCAAGGAACATAACACCGGTATGACGGAAACTAGGGCGGCAAGAGTGGAACAAAACACCAGGCATAAGGCCGAGCCTTCCACCCTTTACCAAGTATATAGATGCATTAGTTAAATAAGAGATATTGTGATATCCCAACATAACCATGTTCCAACATGGAACAAACTTCAGCTTCACGTGCAACTAGCAACGCTATAAGAGGGGCTAAGCAAAAGCGGTAACATAGCCAAACAACCGTTTGCTAGGAAAGGTGGCTTAGAGGTTTCACATGGCAATATGGGAAGCATGATATAGCAAGTGGTAGGTAGAGCGATATAGCAATAGAGCGAACAACTAGCAAGCAAAGATAGATGTGATTCCGAGGTTATGGTCATCTTGCCTGAGATCCCGCAAGGAAGAAGAACGAGTCCATGAAGAAGACAAACGGACGTAGTCGAACGGATCCTCACAAACGCGACGTTATCGGAACTAACCCGAAGAAGCAACACTGGAAAGAAGCAAACAACATGGTAAACAACCATCACATAATCATGGCATGATGCACAACCAAGTATGATGCATGTCTGGTTTAATGAGGCATGTCATGGCAAAGTGCACAAACAATACTACAAATTAAGTGGAGCTCAATATGCAACGAGCTGCATATTGACGGAACACCACATCAATTATTTAGTTCACTCTCGGTTAGGTACTCAACAATATTAATTGTTGGTTAACATGGCAAGAGGTGAAGCATAACAAAACTATACTATCTAAACAATTTAAATGGGGCCGGATATAACAAACAACAAATCCGGTAAATCCCCATTTGCATTTATCAATTTGATGTAAACAACAATTTTAAACATTTTAAATGTTATTATCATGATGCGGATGACATTTGCAAGTTTTAAGCAATTTTATGAAAATGTTACAAGAGCATGTTATGAAGCATCTGTCACCGTGGTGGAAAGAAAGGGTGCCTCGGCGATGAATCTGAAAGTGATGCCATGGCAACATTTCGGTTCCGGTAACTCGATTGTGATACCGATGCAAAAGGAAATGTGACGGGAGAGTGTCATGCAAAGATGGTAGGGTGATCCCAGATACCGGGTTCCCACAGATCGACGGCGTGGCAACGAGGAGGAAGAACTAACGTTCACGGGCGGAAACAACATACAAACATTCATCTCGGTAGTTATACCTTCGAAGCGTGCGGTTCAGGATGGTTCAAAGTAGAGGACTAGATGTTCACGGGACGGTCGTAGTGGAAGTAGTGGTTCATGTCCATAGATTTTCACGGTCACAACACAGAACTTGACGTCCACGAGGTCTTCAACAATGGTTGTGGTACATGTTCTATAGACGTTCGGACGGCGGTAGTGGTACACATCTCGACGAGGTACTTGGTGCATTGTAGGTCCTCGGGGTCATTGTTGTACTTGACGTTCTTTGAATCCAATGGTCGCAGGTGTTCAAGGTCTTCGATGTCACTACCGATACCAGGCGGTCTTTGGACTTGAGTCATGGCACGTTACAGGAGGCAACAAGGCATGCCCGAGTTGGTGTGCAACAAAAGAATGGAGTCCGGGCGTCCGGGTGGTCTTGGCTACGATAAAGGCAGCAGGGCCAAAAGGGAAACCAGGAGGCAGGCGCGGGCTTGCAGGTTGGATCAGAGGTGGCAGGGCGGAGCAGCATCAGACGACGAGGTCCCGCGACAGGGTGTCTCACAGGACGGTAGCAGCGGTGACTCCTGCAAAACAGCGGCGGTGTGACTGAGTAGGACGGCTCGGGCAGGAGCTCGGAGAGACCACGTCGAGGTGGCTGTAGATGTCGAAGCAGGGGAGGTAGGCCGGCATGCTGCGGTGCCCGGAGGCCTTGGCGATGAGGGCGAGCTCGACCCTCGCGTCCATGGCAGGACGGAGAAAGGCCATGGAGGAGGCCGAAAAGGGAGCAGAGGAAGGGCAGATGCGGCGCGGATGAATTGCCCTCAAGCTCGAGCGGCAAGACGGCGAAGGTGGCCGAGCGGGAGCCGGGCGTCGCTTGGCGGCAGGGCCGGCGCTGGTCGTGGCTGCCGGAGGGAGATCGGGCACGGGCGTGGACAGAAGGAGCGGCGCAGCTCCGATGTTTGAGGCCAAGTGGAGGAAAGAGGCAGGGGAGCAGGCGGGGCTTTGCGAGGAGGATGAGAGGGAGCGTGGGAAGGAGAGGCTGACGCGGGGAAGATGGGGATCGAGCAGGGCTCTCCCTGGTGCGATGTGTGTGTGTGTGTGGTGGCACGAGGGGAGGGAGATGGGATCAAGGGGATAGGTCTAGAGATGGGAACGGGCTCCCTGGCGGCTAGGATTAGTGTGGCTGGGCTGCGGGAAGCCTTGGGCCAAATGGGCCGCGGGAGGCCCAAATGGCATGGCATGGCTGGGCTCTCTCTCCCTCCTATTTCCTTCTCTTTACATTAACAGAGAAATAAGAGAAAGGAAAAGATATAAGAGAAGGTTAGAGGAAGAATTTGGGCACGTGGTTAATTTTCTTGGACTCACAAAAATATGCTCGGTCTGAGAAAATTAGAAAAGGCCAGATCGAACGATAAGAATTCAAACTCATTTGAATTTAATTCAAATGGGTTTGAACTAGGATGAGGTTTTAGGAGTATCCAAAAAAATGTTGAGAATTTTGGTAGAGCTCCGAAAAATGGTAAAAGAATTATTGGCAATGCTACAGAGTCGAAACTTGAAGAAGAAAAAGGCCAAGGGATTTAATTTGCAAGTGGGTTGATGGGTGATTCCAAAACAAAGGAATATTTTATAATATCTCCCTAAATATCGGGAGGGTATGTTTTAAAGAGAAACCACCATGTGAGTTCCCTCAATTTAAATGAATCGAAGATCCATGCAATTTAATTGGTTGAGTTTTAAAAATTAAATGACATGATGACATGATGCAATGCAAATGATGCAATGATGAATGCAACAAACCAACAACTCACACGACGAAACTCGAAAAAACATGGAAGGCGTCTGAAGCTCCGGTCTTGGGGCGCTACAGAGGTTGGCTTAGTTTGTTTTTTAGGAAGAGTAATGCTACACCTACATAATCCCAGTTATGTAAATAACATAATGTGAAACATGTGAGGTGTTGATCGGAGATTGGGGGGAGGGAGGGGTCCACCACCATGAAAATCAGGGGGAGAGAGAGAGGCAATTGACTTTAACCGTTTCGTAGGTTCCCATAGATGTAGAAAGATGTGAAATGTGTGAATGTGTAGTGGACATACTATTGGAGTGCCTAAGATAAATTGTGTATGTAGACCCTATGTGTTTATTTACTTTGCATGTTAGCTTTGTCTCGGGACAAACCTTCTATGTTTATACACACAAAAATGAATCATCATTCCATATATTTTCATACTCCTACAATATATCTTATTATTATTGTGAAAGTTCATATACATCGGACGAGATTCATGCAAACACGGCATATTTTCATTACATTTTGAACTTTTATAGGACAGAAAAATAAAAGAAAACCGGCCCTTAACATATTCTATGGTGGCGACCGACGTCCTCCATTTGCGATCTCCATGTACGGAGGCGGGGTTCAAGACCCGTGAAGTGAAGGTGCGGTCTCCGGCGAGGAAGGGTAGCACACGGGAGACAGACTGTCCAGTTGGCACACCATGCCCTATTGTCTCCCATGCCCTACTCATCCTCGGAGGAGTCCCCGACCTCGGCGGTGCCGGTGGACGTGAGGTTGATGATGATGGACGTGGACGTTCTGTCGCTTCACCTACCACATGCACCACCGAACATTGGACGACGGCAAGTAGGATGTGTGGCTGACGGTGCTCCCGTCGTCGGCCACCAGCATGGCCACTGCTTGTGCAGTCACGTCCGCGTCCGGCTATGCTGCTATTGCGTTGTGAGCGGCGACTTGAGCGAGGGCGGCGACCTCAAGCTTCATCTCCGAAGACAATCTCCCCCGTAGAGTGTTCGCGCTCGCGGTCATGGCGGATGTGATGCCAGGTAGGAGGACGATGTGCTATGATGTGGAGTTTAGCTAGGCATTGCCTCTTTAAGTAGCGCATTCCGGTGAGGCCAATCGTTCGGGTGCGTCATTAAGTCACCGGAGTTGGTTCCTCCGACACCGAGCCTCTTAATGATAGCATACAGATGGACGGCATGAATGCGGGCAACTGGTGCCGGCTGGGAACGCACCGCGCGACGACACAAGGGACGAGGGTTTTTGGTGTGCCAGGGTAGTCAGCTATGGTCGTGGTAACACTAGATATGCCCTTTGATCACACGTGATCCCCACATGTCATTGAAAAAGCAATATGACCCGTCATGGCCTCAGGTCCTGGGGATGCAGTTGGCCGCGCTACAACTCTCCGCGGATGTGTCGCAGTGTGTGCGCACTTTGGCTCCCCGTGCATCCTCGATGAGCCGGGTGTTGATCTGCTGGTCATGCCACCGCACTAACGCCACCCTCGGCATCCTAAAGCCGACCGTGTCTAGCAACGATGAGTGTGTCGCTCACCGCGGTCGTCATGTCCAGAGGCGGGGCGGGAGCTGCGCCACATTGCTCGCCCCGATGACCCACATGAATGGTTGCCGGTGGCGAGGAGGTCATGGGCCAGATCCTCCATTGGACTAGTCTATGCCCTATCGTCCCGACAAGTGTGCCCCACATGTCAGTTTCCCTATTTTCCTGGCCAAATTCGAGCGCAGTGCTCCGCATTGCACATTAGGCACAGAACAGTTGGTTTTTGTGCCCTGGTTCAAATGTGGTACAGTACCAAGTTGTTACCCTAGCCCCAAGTGTCATGGTTTTGGGTACGGTACCACCCTTTTCGTTTTCAACTTGTGAAGCGTAACACTTGATTAAGTAGCCAAATGGTGTGCTAATGTAGGTGTCCGACTGTTTGAAGGAATAATTGAGGTGTGCCCGGTCCGTGCCCGCATTTAGGGGTCCAACTTACCATGTTCCGGCAGTAGTAACTATACTAGTCCTTGGACACTCCCTTTATTTTTATTTACTCCGCATTTTAGCTTTGCTTAAAGTCAAACTTTGTAAACCTTGACAAAGTTTAGAGACAAAAATAATAATATATACAATAACAAATCAATACCATTAGATTAATTATTGAATATACTTTCACATCATATATATTTGCTATTGTAAATGTTCATATTTTTTCTATAAATTTGGTCAAATTTTATGAAGTTTGACTTCAGTCAAACCTAATATGCAGATTAAATAAAAACGGAGGTAGTATCTTACTCCGTGACCAAGACGGAAGTGAAAACGAGACAACTTATTGTTTATTTGAGCCATTCAAGTATAATCATGTAGTGTTTCTTATTTCTCATTCCTCTCCAACCCTCTTCTCCATCGATCATGCCACCCTCCGATTGAGTCCATCCTCCTGCAGGCCTCATTTAAACATTCCGTCGAGTATCATTCGCATGTGGGCCTAGACCATGCTCGTATTTCCAATGTTGTAATTTGTCCGACATGCATACAGACAAACGGTTCGTTTAAAGTTTCACTTTGCCTCCACTACGTGTCACTTCCCATCTTAGTTTTGACATCTCATTCGGTTCATGCCCCGACACATGTTGACGAGATCGATCGATGTTGAGAGATCAAGTGCATGCCGTGTAAGGAGATGATGGTTTGGTGTGTTTCTATGATAGAAATAACCCGGGGGTCTGTGGGGATTGGAGGGAGTATATTGTACATTCAAAAGCGAAACGAACGTACTGTACCCACCCTAGTCCTCTTTCAATCGATCTCCGGACCCCGAGATGAAACCGAGAGATAACGAGTGGGTGCATGTGTGATACCTAAGGCAAATTCAAAGTTTTGAACCAGTGATCATAGCATCAGCAAATCATACATAAAGGGTATTCAATGTTCGTTTCGCTTTTGAACATACAATATACTCCTTCTAATCCTTTCTAGTTTACATATAAGTTTTATGTGTAGTCAAAGTACTAGTAGTATACTCCCCCTATTTTTATTTACTCCACATAAAATGGAGGGAGTACTAGTACTAGTAACACTCGGCCGACCTCTCTCTCTTCTAGTAGTAGTATAAATGACGTGGGTGGGGGAGGGTGAGGGACACTGGTTTGCTCTCAACTGCGGTCCCATAAGCGAGCGAAAACGCAAGACGAAGCACATTCCATTCGGTGGGTGACGTGGAAGGTCCTGCTTGCCGGGTTGCAACGCAAACGTGACAAGAGCGATGTACAATCAAAACCGATTGACCGGTCCTCGCCGGAACCACTATTCACACCAGAAACTTTGCTGCTCGGCCTACGCACCACTGCCGCAAAACCACACCTCCTCTCCAGCCCATTCCCCCACCTTTCGATCCCCTAGCCTGCATCAAGCGTCCCCTAGTTCACAGGAAAGCCATGGTGCACCACAAGATCACGTACTACAAGATGCTAACGTCGGAGTGCCGCTCAGAAATCACGGCAGCGGTCGGCGCCACAGACCTCCATTCCCAAGCTTGCTTTGCGGCGGGCCAATCCCCGAGTTCTCTGGAGCCAAGCTCCGAGGAGGAGGATGCCGATCCAATATTCATGGCAGAGGTCGCGGTGCAGAAGGCCCCCGATGCGTATGAGACGATGGACATCGACTTCGTGCCGGCATCCGGGTCCCCCATGGTGCAGGTGGACCAGTGGTTCAACCTGGTAATACTAAAGGAGGACCGGGAGGCAGATGCTCAACTCAACGTGGAGCGCGTGCATGCCGCTGCCATTGAGGCCCTCCTGCAGGCGGAACTAGATGTCGTGGATGTGAACCGGGTGGCGGAGGCTCAACTTGACGCGGAGCATGCGGATGTCGCTGCCATCGAGGCCCTCCTGCAGGCAGAATCAGACGTCGTAGACTTGAACCGGGCGGCGGAGGCTCAACTCGACGCGGAGCGCGCGGATGCCGCTACCATCGAGGCCCTCCTCCAGGTGGAACCAGACGTCCTAGACTTGAACCAGACGGTGCTCGTGTCTGTGCAGAGCACCCGCACGCTCCGCGTGAACGAGTAGCTGGAGGCCGAGGACAACCACAGTGCGGAGACACATGTTGGCAATTACGAGTGGTTCGCGCCGGCAGCCAAAGACGACGAGGTCGTCTCGTTCCACGAGCAGTGATAGTTTTTCTTTATGTTGTCGTTTTTAGGGATCTTTTGATGTGTAAAAACTCATATTTATGCAAGTCTTCTGAATTTCATCATTTGGGCCAATCGACCATTTCAGGCGGTTGCATGAATATCCTACGTCTTCTAACCCTTCTTCCTCGCCTCTTCTTCGTCCCCAACAGACCACCGCACGGGCCGTAAGGATCTTCCCCAACATGCGGTTGGATAAACATATTGTATGAACGAAAATTATGTGTCAGGGGTAGGATGGCTAAGTTTGGTTTGATCACATGCAGTAGCACGTGTCTGTAAGGGTGCTGTGAGAACCCGGAATTAACTTATAGACCCTCCTGTGTATATTTGTCAACCCCAGGATCATTGTTGACAACACAGTGAAATGATATCATTGCACAATACATAAAAGGTATTACAATTTTAAATATATCTTGCCACAAGGCATACCTAGATAAATGTCTCATGACACTTATTACATTCAGAAAAATAGCGAAAAGTACAATGCGTAGCGACTCCATCTCAGCCACAGGCAGTCGATGTAGTCCATGTGACCTCACTCCTACGGATCGCCATAGTAGTCATAGTCATCACCTTCATCTCCATGCAACTCTATTGTCAACAAAATTATTGCCATGAGTACATTACGTACTCAACATGCCTCCCTCGGGGAAGGACCTAATAGCTACATGTGGCTTGAAAGGAAGGCTGTATGGCTCATTTGCATAAAGCTAATTTTGTTTGACAAATTAAGCAGTTGCATAAAAGCAGTTTTTGATGAGAATGTGTTTTATCTCCAGAATAACTTTCATCAAAGTGAGGATCCTCGATCAACTCACACTCTTCATAGGTTCCAAGAATATGGGTAAAGATGGAATAAGCAAGACAGGTCCTGTATGTCAAGAAAGATTCATGTGTTGTCCTTGACCGTGGACACGGCTATTCAAATAGTTTTACACTCTGCAGAGGTTGTACACTTTACCCACACGACACAATCCCGACTTGTTGCCACTAGCCGTCACTAGCGTAGTACACCATCTAGTATACCGGCAGGGAGATTGTGACGAGGTCTTTGGACTAGATCCCCCAAAGATGTGACATGCCCACCGGGTCTGGCGCATGGAACTGAGAGTACGTCCTCAAACCGGTCCCCCCATCTGTGCCGAGGATACTCCTCGCAAGGCAGCTATCCCATCTGCGATACGGCGACATCGACACCTAAGGCTAACTAGCTTACTTGACCAAGCGAGTGCCCATATAGCATGTGGCTGTACTGTTGTCATAATCTTCAAATCCAAGACTTATTAGGCCTCATGCGGCACGGACGACTGATTGCCCCCTTCAGCTCGTGAAGGGCAGCCAATCGCTCCTTCAATCCTTGATTCAGCTGTCGCCCGCACCAGTATTCAGATGGTAAGTTTCACCCAGAGTAGAAGAGAATAGAGAAGGTCAACAAGGCCAACTTGCCTAGCTCAGCGAGCTCAACAATAAGTTTCAAGTGTCAATGACTCAAAGATCATTCAACAAAGAACCTATAGGCTAATAAGCATGGCTAAGCATTTCTACTCTACCAGAATACTATATAATTCTACTCAGGTGTCAAGTGAATAGGAGACAAGCGGATTAGGGTAATGTGTTAATCAACACGCTAGCTATGAGACAAAATAGCATGCATATAGTAGCCATAAAACAGAATGCAATTTTGTAAACATAGGATAAATATGAACAAAGAAGGAGGCATGCCTTCGTTGTTGAGTCCTTCTTCGGTAACCTGTTTCTGTCCATGTCCAACCTCGCCACTCCCTACTCATCGTGACGATAGCAAATGGAAAACAAATAAATACCAAAACAATAGTAAATCCAAATAACATCCAAAACAAATTAAGAGTGGATGGATAGCGAGATATCGATCAGATGGAGATTCTGAAATGAGATAGCATGATAGGGAGGTAAGTAGAGAGGATTGAACGAAGTGACAAGGTTTAGGTTGACACAACTATGGAAGGCTTGGCGATCAATACCAACGTTCTAATATTAACTAATAGTGCCCACCACACATCACGACTTAAGGAACTACTATAACACCAACACAATGGCAACAACACCAATGGAATGGAACCACCTTGTGCATTTAACTACACAATCATATCATGGTATGATAAAGGTAAAGGTTAACCACAGATAAATATTTAGATATCATCTAAATATTTAGAATGGTTAATAGCAACCAAACATAAATATCAACTAAATCATAACTCAAAAGCAAGCATTCCATAAGACAACCAAACCAACATTATAAACCATACTAGTCAAGCAATCAAACATCATACAATAAAATGAATTGAAATAAGATCTAGGTCTAGACCTAAAACATTATTAAGATAAAATGGGATCAACACCGTTATATCTAACAAATTCATTTGTCAAGCAATCAACAAGAACTATATAACACATGGAACAATTGGATGAACAACTATCCTAGACATGATATGATTAAATGTGGTAATCAACCAAGAATAAATATTTGGAGGAATCCAAATATTTATAATGGTTAACAACAAGCAATGTATAAACATCATCCATAAGTAATATTAAGAAGTACTCTTATATCAAGAGCCAACACAACACTAGGAAGAAAATAAACAATACAATAATATGGCACGTATCATACAAGGCATGTGAATAAAGAATCATAAAGAGATCTTAACTAAAACCACAAGCATCAAACATAAAAGTGATCATGAGAAGATACTAAAGTAGTACATGTTCTTTAAGTAAGAAAGAACAGATATCCAATGACCACTAGTAACAAGATTACCCACACATGCTTAAACAACAGAGCAAACTATGCGCGTTAAGCATATGAGGAAGGCACAACTCAACTAACATGAAAGGTAAAATATCTTGAACATGAGATGGACTATTGAAACAACTATAACACATGGTAGTATAATAAGACATGAAACATCACTTGCATGAAATATGTCTAGGCATATAACAATGCAACAACTAGATATATACCCATAAGCACGGAATATCATTGCATATGCTACCCGCTATGCTACCAATACAATACACTCATAATAACAACACAACTTAGTTGATATACGCTATACAAACATTGAGCATGTCGTTAGCACACAACATTATCATGCTAGTTGTGCCTTAGAAGCACAAGGGGTAAATCATACTAAGCAAGTAAACATCAAGGTCATTGCATCAATGAAATCAAGCAATGAAATAACAAAGCAAGAATAACAGAAATGTCATGCATTTGCTATATAGTACAACTTACACTTGCACCAACATAGGACAGTCAACTAGGCATGATTCGATACACGATTGCTATACCCACTCTATGCAATCTAGTTATAGAATCGAACATCATGACATGGTATTGACCAAGCAAGAGGAATCATTCACTACTAGCATGTATCTCTACCAAGCAAAGACTAACCATATGCGTGATCATAAAGTATAAACTAGCGATGATATAACACATGCATGTGAAACATTCAATAAAGAATGCTTTCTACTTTAAGAAATTGCAAACATGGCATGGTAATAAACTAAGAAAAATAAACACACATTATAGTTGCCACGATGTAAGAAACTAAGTTATATGCAACGGGAATAAATTCTAAATATGAGAATACAAATACGACCATGGCATAAATCATCAAACCGAGAAATCTTGTATGTCTACAAAATAAGAGGAATCACTAGGCAATCACGAGCTATACAACAAACTACAATATACTAGTACCCCATAGAAAAGCATTTCATTTGACGTCTAGCATAAAGAAACTACATAGAAACACACACAATAATTACCTGAAGAACTATCATAGATATGGCATGATTTCAAATCAATAAAATACACACGTAACATGGGTGAGAACAAGTATATAAAACATATCTAAGATATATTGATGCTAAACAAAAGGAACTAATTAAAACATGAAATATTCCATGACTCGATAAAGAAAGCAAAGCTTAGAATAATTCTATGAAATTATAAGCTTGGTGATCATTCATCGAATTTTGTACATGTGCACAAAAGAGAACTACATTATCTAAAAAGAAAATAACAACATGAGACACCATACAAAACTATAAGAAATAATAAAATAAATCCTTACAATAAATCTAATCAATCACATCTAACTCCTAGAATTATGGAATAATTAGGAGTGACTCCTAAGCATGTCATGAGCATACGATAAATAACGTATTTTAACAAACAAACAAAAATATCACCGATCAACAAACAATAAAATCTACATCACATCCAATTGACCAAATAAGTAATCTAACTCCTCCACGGGGTTACGAAGGACCTAGGGGATATTTCATCTATGGGGTACGGAGTCATATGACGAATGAAATTAAAGAAAAATATGAATACCATCGGATGGCCTCCGGTTCATGGACATGACGAAATTGGCGCGGCCAACTGCCATCATAGGATGTAAAGAGATGTCTACAGCGTACTACAGGTATGAAATAGTACGCATATAAAAGGAATTAGGCAGAGGCTCACCGAGTTGGATGGAACAGTGTGGTGAAGTTGAAGAACAGTGTACACGCACATGTGAAATTCTTTGCGTGTGGTCGACGGATCCCGGTCTTTCTTCTCCGAATGGATCCATGGTGAGGAAGGGAAGTTCCTGGTGCAAGTGAATGGATGGAGGTGCTCTGAGTCTCCGGGAACCAGCACTCACGTCCATGGAGCACCATTTTTTGGAGAGAGAGTTTCTGTAGAGAAAGAGAAGGAAGAGGTAGGAGTTTCTGCGGGGTGAAAGAGGAGCTGGAGGCGCACAGAATGGTTCCTTCAGTTTTGGAAAGGGATGAGATATAAGGGAAGTTAGAGGAGGGGACGATTCATTGCTGTACGTTTGATCTTCTCTGTACTGGTGTGCGTGTAGTGGAGAAGGAGAGGAAGCGCTCGGGGTGCCTGTTTACTTTTCCTTTCTGTAGGTGCTAGCGTACAGATGAAGGAAAGGAGAGGAGGCGTTCGTTGGGGAGATTCCCAATAGAGAGGAATAGGAAGGGAGGAGGAATTAAAGGAAGGTGCAGAGGTTTCCTGTGTATGCACTGAGGTGGCTGTTGAGGTTTCCTCTTATGTGAGTTGTGAACGTACAGGTAGGAGGAGGAGAGGGGTTCGTTGGTTGGGAGAGATGGGCCAGATTGGCCAGGCCCATGAGGAAGGAGGAAAGCAGGAGAAAAAATAGAGAGAGGGAGTTGTTGGGCTATAGTCCAAGAGAGATGGAGAAAGAAAAATAAAAGAGATGAGCTGGGTGCATACGGGTGAGAGGAATAAGAAACACAGGGAAAATAGAGAAGGTAGATTGGGCGTTGGATATTGCCCAGAGTTTGCGAAAACAAATTAAATATTTTCCTTCTTAAGGGAAAAAAGAATAGAAGCTAACAAATTCAAAAGAAGTTCCAAATACATATGCGCATAATTTAATACACTGAAGGGAGAAAACCAAAAACCAACTAAAAGAGAAGAACAAACTCAATTTAAATTTAAGTTGGTATTAGTTCAAATTAAACCCTTCAAATTATAAAAGTCCAGTTTAAGCTTTGTTAACAAATAAAACAAATGAAATTTTAACGCCCGGATTTTTGGATTTAAAAAAAACATTCCGAGAATCGGGATGTTACAGCTGCGTTCCCTTGGCTGGGTTTGCAGTGTGCAGGAGCGACTGTGAGAGGGTGCGGTGCGACCGTGACAGTCGTGCGCAAGTGTAGCTCCTTTTCATTTTGAAAACTTTAGGCAAGCTTGGCAAAAATGTTTGGCGAAGTATGGAAATGCAAGGCCTAGACCCAAACAGGATACAAGTACATATTACTTGTGTTAAAAAAGAAAGGCGGAGTTTTCCTTCGCGGGATTGATCGATACAAATCCTCATTTGACGTGTCAATTAATGCGTATTTTTTCTCCAACGCCCAAAGAGCTAACCATCTTACTCCTCATCGCTTCATTAATGCAGCGCCATGCAAAGTAACCTTCTCACTTCCGCATGCATGCAAGGGTATATTAATGTCCTTGGTTGCTAGTACGAGGCAAACCCCATCAATTTTGCCTCGATTAGTGTTAGTGGCCTTCTGCAAATTGTAATTTTGATATACTAGCCTTGTGTACAAAAAATGGGGGTAGTAACTATTTGACTTCCTTCCCCATTGCGGTGACGTCTACGATATCTCGAACATTGTGGTTTGCGAAGTGCATTCGGTGGAGAACACCATTGAGGGAGACCATGGTAATTCGTTCGCAAGTGCCGCATGCAAGCCGAGACAACCACCTTTTTTGCATCCAGGAAGTCCGTTGAACCAAAGGACGTGTAAATGTACTAGTACTACACAATAGCTTCATCCGTCCACCTTAGTGCGGTAAGGTGGTTTCTCGAAGAAGACGATGGAGAAGCGGAGTCAGTGAAGAGTGAAATGATGGTTACTTCGTCCGTGCTTTGTGATTTGACGCCTAACTGCTTTGTGATTTTTGATAGAAGGGATAGGGGAGTAGACTCTGTGCTCTATACTGTACATGCGTCCAAGCACGGGAGAAAGAGGAGAGAGGTTGCATTTTTCTATTCCTTCAATCAATCAATGAATTAGGGAGCTTCAGTTCCATCTTTCTGGCTTTGGCAGACGGTCCACAATGGTTCCCATCGATGTCAAAAGCTATTTTCACATTTGGCTACACATTGTGGATGCCCTTAACCGTACCACTTGGTTTTGCTCCTGTGTGCTATCTATACAAATCTCGATTATATTGATCTAAAAAATTATAGTATCAAGATTAGTAGAAAGGAGGTGATTTTGCCGCGCGGATGGCGGGGCAGGTTTCTTATTTTTAGAGGACGTTGGCCTGGCGGTTTGCTAACATGCGGTCCCACGTGTCACTGCTTTACCAAGCCGATCCGCGTCCCACATGAGGCAGAACAACTACAGAAGCAACACGTGGTTAACTTGAAGAAGATGAGGGAGAAGCGGATTCAATAATGAGTGAAATGATGGTTGCTTCGTCCCTCCAACTTCATTTTTTACCATTATTACTTCGTCCCTCCAACTTAACTGCGGGAAAGGTGCAGCTTTGTGATTTGAGGCCTCATTGCTCATTACTACGTGGGCGCCATGACTGGGGTGCTTCACCCCTGTTGCTCTGCACTATTATTTCGGTATGGCACGTGGACCCGGTTGCTTCATGTCCCACATGTCACCGAGAGGAACTAGAACATTTATGAAAGTGAGTGCTCCACTCTTACGACGGAGGAGTACACTATCAGCGTTCTGGGAACGGGGGTACCCACACTTGCCTACCTGCGGCCCACGACGTGGCTCCACCAATAGCCTGGTACGACCCAGCTTCGGTAGCAACAACTCAAGACCCTCGTGAGGAGCCAAGCCTCGCAAGGAGGACGACACCAAGACCTCCTTGGGGGCAGCCTCACTAGGCTGGCTCCCGAGGAGCGGAGATCTCTATGCAGGGGGTACCTCGCGAGGTTCACATGACGTGAGCCATGACAACCAAGGCCAGGAGAGCGCCAGCGGGCGCAGTATACCAGTTTCATCTTTCGTGCTAAAGAGGCAGGCACAGGCAAGGAGTCCCGAGGCATCAGGCAAAGGTTTCCATATCGGTGCAACAAGACCAAGACCAGCAGGACGACAGGATGGAGGTCACCACGGAGCCCACATCAGCGTCACCACCAAAGCCTTTGGCAAGCGAAGACCACCTTTTGTCAGGGTAGCTTGTACTAGTTGTCTCCCTTCAAACTTGACCATTGTGGGATCCCTTCCCGCCTAACATTTGGGAAGAGGACCAGGGCCTCTATAAATAGTACTAGCCACCACCATAGGGATGGATCGACTGATACTGGATTGGATCCATCCCACCCTCACATCCACCAGCTCAGCAAGCTCAAGAACACCTCTCCTCCGGAGGTTGTTCATCCATTGTACTAGTCATCCTTAGCTCGCGAGGCAATCCACCACCACACTGGAGTAGGGTATTACACTGCAAGGTGGCCCGAACCAGTATAAACCTTTGTATCACTTGTTCTTCGGGTTCGTTGAGCTAGGTCGTGAGATCATTGAGCGAGCGAACTAGGGAGAGAGAGTCCTTCATGTGCACGCCAGAGTTCGAACCTCACAAAGGTTTGCTGGAACCCGCAATCCGACATACATGACACAACGGCCTAGTGAACTGTTACTTGTACTGTAGTACTACTATAGTTTTACTGTTTTGCATGATCCATCGATACAAACCCGATTAAACAGGCAAGGGCGGGATTTTTCCCGCGCAGTAGATGATAATAACCATACATTTCAAAGGAAATTTTAACGTATGCAAATTGATTAACTAAGTAACAATATGAGATCTAGTAAAACAAAAAACACATCTGATTTATTGTGTTAGAGTGTAGTAGTAGTGCTGTACTGCATAGTTGTTAGATGTAACATGCGAGAACGTGTAGAGATGTACTTTCAGAGGGCCTACAGAGATAAATTGGTCATAAAGTGGATTCAAATATTTGTATTCATCTTCATAGTTACAGTAACTCATATTTACAGTTTGTACAGTAGACGTGAATGCTTGTTCGCTCTTACGAAACCAGTACAGCAATAAAGGGGTGGCATGCGCCAATTTAGGCACTGGCACGTTGGCCTACTCGGATCCATAGAGAGAGTGAAAGAAGAGATAAATAAACGGGCGATTAGTGTATTTCAAGCAAAAAGTGTAATACGGTCACTGGACTTCAGAACACGCTCATTACAGTCACTATATACATTTTGCGGTGATTATACGGTCACTTGCTCACCATTCAACATAGAATTGCACTCTGTTGACCGGCCAAATAGTCTGCATGGCACTATGGTGACTAGTTAAAGTGACCATGTTCCTTGTGCATCCCACCTATTAGTTTGCATAGGAAAAAGGTCAGATAAACACAAATTTATGCAGGTGTGACAAGACTCCAACCCATGCACGGGAACCACCTGGTTGTGTATGTGTCTGTCAGGGCCTGATGTGTGTGCATGCACATGTAGGTTGAGCACTTGAGCATGAGAGTGTGTGTTGGTCGTGTGGTGTGTGCATGCATGCGTGTGTGTGTGTGTGCGTGTGAGTGTTGTGTGCGTGCGTGGCTGTGTGTGTACATGTGAGTGTTGTGTGTGTGCGTGGCTCCGTGTGAGTGTTGCATGCATGAAGTTCATGTGCATGCATGCATGTGTGTATAATCACCACACCAACTCATGTATGTTAAAACAGACGGCTCAGCATACCAATACAAGGCCACCTTGTCCAATGTGCCCGCGGTCATGACTTCGAACCACCATCCAATATATTTTTGTCATTTGTTTTCATTCTTATACGCGCCTCCAGGTGGGCACAATGGTAGTGAGATAATGTGATGCAACACTAGAGGTGCCACGTGGAGCATTTAACTGGTCAACTAGTCTTGTCTTAAGCAAATACAGAGTTGTACGGTGAGCCCGTGACTGTATAATAACCACAAAATGTAAATGGTAACCGTAATGAGTGGATTCTGAAGTCCAATGTACGTATCGTGCTTTCTCTTCAAATACAATGACCGTCACTGTATATATCGCGAGAGAAAGATGAAACATGCGTGAATGTGGTGGGGGCGTACTTTTAGAGGACCTGGAGATAGTTTGTGTGTGTATGTGAAAGGGGCATAGAGGGGTTGTATGCGATGGAGAGAGAGATGCTCTTCGTTTCTGTTTTTATGACTAACTTTATATACAGTATAAAAATATAAAAATTCACAGTGCGGAATAAATATCTTCGGGGGCACCATGCAATGCAAATTAACGTTCATACTCCTCCATATAACTTTGTAATGTTGTATATATGTAGAAATTCTAAAATAATTTTTTGGCCACACTTTGTGTGGTTTTATTCAAAAGGAGTGTTGTATGCGAAATAAACGTGAAGAGAGGGCTTTTTAGATCAATCGGGTACGTGATGTAACATGTGTGAATGTGTAGTTGATGTATTTGGGAGGGCCTAGAGAGGTATGTGTATGTATTACGTAT
>NC_057800.1:257394801-257441315 GCF_018294505.1 Triticum aestivum
AATAGGATGTCACGACGAGAGATACCCTTGAGTGTGTATATGCAAGGGGGGAGGAGAATTTTTTTGTGTGGTGTCTGTGTTGATATGTGTGGGTGTGAGAAGATAACAAGACCTGGGGGCAGAGGGTGTGTCACCACGTGTGGTCTGGTGGGCCGAGGTGAGGCCCTTGGTTCGGTTCCGTCCTGCGCTCGGCCCGTGATGCATTTAGGGAGACCCATGGAGGACTAGTCGTACAAGACAAAGATAGCAGAGCCGTGAAGGACTCTGTGTGCACTGACAAAGCCGGCTAGGATTTGTAACCCTAGGTCCCCGTACTAAGGTAACCCCTTATCTCTGATATTACTATTCATCCAACCTAACTTTAAGGGGATCCTACATAATGCTCTACTAGAATCATACTCGTCAATTAGGAAGAGAGGTGGAGACAATGCGTGAGAGACGGGCCTAAAGATAATGTGCGTGCAGGAGACACGTAGGCATGTCTATGTATATAGAAAGGGTCAATGGGGATTGTGCATGTGTATGCTTGTGAGAGAAGAGTGCTTGTGATAAAGGTTAGTGAAAAGAGTCGTAAATGGTTACGAGAGGGAGAGAGGTTTATATCGAGAGCATGTCTGCGAGAAAGACACCTCGGGAGAGAGTGTGTGAGAATGTGTGAGAGATCACCGATGGATATACACCGTGTGTGCGTATGTGTGAGAGAGAAAGTCAGCGTGTGTGTGTGGAGGGGCCTATGGAGAGTGAAACTACACGTAAAAGACTGATGTACACATTGATTAAAAATATAAATTGTATCCAAACATTAGGATGGGGTCATGATATTTGCAATTCGCGTAAGGAACGGTCATTGATCCATCATACATCTATATTCTATTGAATTTGCGCATGTCCATGTTATTATTCGACATAATTGATCCACATAGTTAGTATTTTGAACTCCAGATAATGCATCGCTTTAGCAGTCGAATATAAATGTGAGTATAGTTGTAAAGCACATTATACAAATAAACGTTACACAATGAACGTTATAAATAGCTAGCTATGAACTAGCATACATTTGAATACAACTTAAGGTGGTTTAAATTTTTTGAATTCAACATGAAGTCGATTCAATTATTTGAATTTGATATCATGGCATTTGTAAATCATACCTAAATTATGGGGGCACCAATCTATGCTCTGCTATTGTACATAATAGCATATATAGTCGTGTACAAAATAGATTCAAATTTACCTCCTCCATTCCAAAATAATCGTAGTTATAGGATTTTCTAGTGTTAAAATTTAAAAAAGAAGCACATAATTTAATGAGATTTTCAAACCTACAAGGTCAAATTTAATGTTGTCTATTTAGGTCAATCCTCAAAGTTCTAGAGTACTCTAAACATGAATGCTTCTGTTTCAAAATTTCGAACAAAGCGCCAAAAGAGCATCTACTCTCCCGAAACCATGTGAGACCAATGTTTGGTAGAAGGAAATTACTTTTCTAACTCCGACCAGTGAAACCTACCAGCCCAACGTCCAAAGGTCTAAACCGGGGTACGTTTGTAGCTTCATCTAGACGCCATGCAACCACCTCCGAAAAACATTCATACACAATGGCCGCCTAAGCACACATGCGCGTGGCCGAAATCGCTCCCGCCCAAAATTTGGCACACCTCGGATTACCATCCTACCCCCGGCCCGAAGTAGGTCCGAAATTTAAGAGGGGGGAAAAGTTTGTACTTTCCCCAAATTTCAAACAAGTGCATCCCATCTATCCAAAAATCCAAAAACAAGCGCGTCCCAGACCGAAACATGGTTCTCCCTTAGCTCCCCCCAACTGATTCCCCATCCGTACTCCGTGGGCGCCAAAACTACCTCTCCACCAGCTGCGAAACCCCGGTGACCTCCATTTGCCACCCCATCCCACCCATCAACCGCCGCCCTCCTCCATCACGCCAGAGCCAATACCCCGACATCATCGTCCACCGCAAACGCAACCGCAACGCCCTCCATGACTAGTGGTTGAAGCCGAGGCCGAGCTGCCTCCAGGACGCCGACGTGCGCCGTACACGAGCCAGTTCAACCACGCCATCTTGTGCCTCACTGCAGCCACTCCAACTTCGCCACCATCCACCGCACCGAAGTTGTTCCCGCTATGTCGTCCTTCGCCGCCTTGGATCTGCTTCCTCTCCGCCGATAGACGGCCACCACAACACAGTCAAAAATTTGGCCATGGGTTCGTCCAAGGATCCACCCTCCTCCAAAACATTGGTTCCCCGGTAAAAAATAAGAAAATTGATGCGACATTTGGAGGACACAACACTGGCAATCGGAAATGGTACTCCTCTTCCCTTATTCGTGCAAAAATTATGTGTCTGGTTGCACGGTATTCATCCCACAGAAGACACTAGTTCACTGCTTCTTCCTGATACTAGATGTTCCTAGTAACTCGTAATGCACAAGGTTTCTCCTCATACACTATTTCACCTTAGCTAGAGGTTCGTCGCCCCCTGGATTTCTATTCCTGGTTAGTTGATTCCCAATTAAAGGAAGCATTCCCCAGTGTAACAGGAGCTAGTGCACCTATTACATCGAGGAAGCAGCTCCTCGATGTTTATATTAGGGGTGTGTGGGGCCTAGGAGCTGCTGGCGCCCGATCTGGAGGTCGGCCGGGATTAAAGGGATGGCTGGGGGCGCTGCCAAGCATGACGGTGGTGTGAGGTCGAGGGGAGGTTAGGGCGGCGGAGGCAGGGGTCTGGGCCAGTGGTCGCTGGCGGTTCGAGAAAGATCGTCAACCGTGACTAGCAGGAGGTAGACAAAGGCCATCTGCCCGTTCCTTATAGATCGTATGGTTCATAAAAAATTGACTGGCCTATTTGACTGTTATTTTGATAGGACCACATGTGGTGGTGTGCTAGAGGAGTACCTGCATTTCCCAGCCATCCCTGTGCTCATATATTACAAAATTATATTGAGTAGATTCTAATTTTGTTTGCCATGCAATGTTGTAGAGCTATCATATGTCTCCTGTCATTTATATTTCAGCCACCTGCTATCTACTACTTTTACAGTGCACTAGTTCTGCACACACTTCACCCATACTCTCACTATTGTGTTTTTATGCATGGGTATTTTCAGACTCTGTCTTGACAGAAGCACGAGATAAAAGAGAGAAGTCGCTCCTGCTTTCTTTGTGGGCAGGCAACACACGTCTCAGCACTTTAAAGGTTGCATGTTCAACAAATGGAGACGGTAAACGTAGCTCTGGAGTTGATGATCTCGCTCTCCATAAACCACCTCCCAGGTGCTTGTTGATACGTCTCTGTCGTATCTACTTTTCCAACGCTTTTCCTCTTGTTTTGGACTCTAATTTGCATGATTTGAATGAAAACTAACCCAGACTGATGCTGTTTTCATCAGAACTACCATGGTGTTGTTTTTGTGCAGAAATAAAAGTTCTTGGATTGGAATGGAACTTTGCAAGGAATTTTTATACAATAAAAGAGAATTTCTGGAGCTAAGAACCACCAAAGGGGGCACCTGGGTGGGCACAACCCACGGGGGCGTGCCTGCCCCCCAGGCGCGCCCAGGTGGGTTGTCCCCACCTGATGGCCCTGCAGACCCTGAAACCTACGCTACAAAATCATTTTTTTCCAGAAAAAAATCAAATAGGAAGAATATATTGTTTCGCGATATGGAGCCGCCGTCACCTCCTGTTCTTCATTGGGAGGCCAGAGGGAATCTTTGGTCTTCGTCATCACCAACCCTCCTCCATCGCCAACTCCATGATGCTCTCCACCGGGAGTGAGTAATTCCTTCGTAGGCTCACTGGTCGGTAAGGAGTTGGATGAGATTCATCATGCAATTGAGTTAGTTTTGTTAGGGCTTGATCCCTAGTATCCACTATGTTTTGAGATTGATGTTGTTATGACTTTGCTATGCTTAATGCTTGACACTTTAGGCCCAGGTGCCATGATTTCAGATTTGAACAGTTTATGTTATCACCATCATATCTATGTTCTAGATCCGATCTTGCAAGTTATAGTCACCTACTATGCGTTATGATCTGGCAACCCCAGAGTGGGAGTAGTCAGGACCCTCCCGATGATGACCATAGTTTGAGGAGTTCATGTATTCATTGTGTGTTAATGCTTTGTTCCGGATCTCTATTAAAAGGAGGTAGGACCCCGCTGCCACAGGAGGGTAGGACAAAAGATGTCATGCAAGTTCTTTCCATAAGCACGTATGACAATTTATGGAATACATGCCTACATTATATTTATGAACTGGAGTTAGTGCCGAATCGCCCTAGGTTATGACTGTTATATGATGAATATCATCCAACAAATCACCGATCCAATGCCTATGATTTTCCTACATATTGATCTCACTAAGTTACTACTGCTGCTGTTACTATTGTCACTACTACAAAACTATTACTATCACTATTCACTACAACAGGACCCCCACTATAGGAACGCTTTTTTCCGTATCTAAAAGTCCATATATGCGTTGTTAGTGTATTTACCAACAGTTTGGGATGCGTTGCCTTATCCAGTGTTGCTAGTGCGTAATGCAACGCTTATACCAGCATTGATAAAAGGTACTGTTGCAAAAATGCAACACATAAAACAGACGTGTGCAACCGTTTTATACGTTGGTGATTAATGTACAGTTATCAAAATCCCATTGCTTGGCAACAAAAAAATTGCAATGATTCAAGTGTTGTACATATATAATGTGAATTATATTATTATTTTTATATATATTGCCAGCAATTAAATTAATGCTCCACGTAATTGGTCATAGATGTGTATTTCAAGTGAAGAAAAAGCAAGAGAATATTACTCACATATAATGAAGAAATCATATATTTCATAAAATTGTGGGTTACAATATTGGATATTACAAGAGGAACATCATCGGAATGTGATGCATAATCTAAATATTTTCTACACATCAAAAGTTCAACCAAAAGCATCCATCAACATCCGTACAACTTATCTAAAACTTAACCGAGGAACATCACCCATCACCCAAAATGAACATCCCTACAACTTAACAAACAATAAAAGCATCCATCATCATCATCATCATCATCATCATGGACAGGAGCATCATCATCTTCACACACCCATATAATCATCCATTTATTCCTTGAATCTACAAACAAAAAAATCAAAATGAACTGTTAACACACAGTGCATTGACATGATGCAAGTAGTTGTAGAGACAAAATATTAGTCATTGTATATTTGATATCTCTCTCTATGCAAACTCGATCCCGAAATTCATCTACACAAGCTGAGTACTATTTACTTTCTTTAGGAAATCACATTAGTAATTTGTTGAATTCTATATCCATTGCACACTGCATAAAAATAACAAATATTACTGCCGGTGTAACCTTGAATGAATTGCAAAAGCTTAGCATATGAATATTGGATTTGTGATTTAATCCCTATCGTCGTACAATAGAATTGACAATTATATCATTCTTCGGCAATGCAAAGACCAACCGAAGAATTTTCTTCAAACATTGAAAAAAGGTTAGTAAGGTCATTCTACTATTCATACTAGTCATGAACCCATGCACAGACTAACATTTTGTATTACACATTGATAGCTGGGAATAACTACTACGGTGATTTAAAATAGTTAGCTTCAATATGACATCAATAGTTAGCTTCAACAGAAGCCTTGTACAATACACACTTATTCTCATGACGGTGGCCTTGGTCTGGTATGGTTAGGAGAAGACACCAAAAAGGATTGGTGGGAAATTTCTTAGATTTACAGACCATGCGCAAGAAGATTCGTATGTCTTTAGAATTTGCAATATATTAGGCCTAAGATTTAAAGCATCGATATGATCATAGAAAATAAAAGTATGCTTGATGGCACAGATATTTTCACATCCATCAACAAAAGCTATGAAGAAACTTACCTTATCAGATCAAATATGAGGCAAAATTGGTAATTCTCAAGTTCATCCTCTCCTCTACTTGCATGCCACATACCTAACTGGTACACGTGGTAATTAGCTCAAGTAAACATTTGTTTTCTTTTAAACTGAAAACAAACCATGACAATTTGTGTGCTGCAAATACAATAGAACATATGTTTTTTGTGATGCATAGTGACATAAATATTACAAATGGCACAAATAATGATGAGTAAATATTTTGTGGGCAACGAACAAAAGTGAGAGCTGAATATCTGGACCCAAAAAAGGATGGTTGCAAATCGATAGTGTGTATATTGTTCTAGCTTTCTAGGAACATCTTATTGGGCAAAACCAACAAATTTATATTGAAATTGCTAAAAGAGTAACTAATTTATCGTGGAATGGCTATAGGAATACCTTAATTTTAGAGGGACAATTTGTAGGCGCTTGTTTCCTTGGAGTGTATTTCATGAGTACATAGTACTGAAAAATAGTAGTACATCACAGGTTAATCCTTTTATCTAGTTTGTTCTTTCCCTTCCCGTATGGAATTTGCAAAACAAAACCGTTTGGTCTTTCCATCATTCATACATACAATAGGCAGAATAGAACATGTTCCTGACTTTTAATGCGGAATAGTACCCCAAAAAATACGTCTATAGGAGCACAGTGTCCTAAACTCATGATATCCACAAATACTAATATCCTTTTTTAGTTGAAAAGGCAAACTTATAATATTAAAATATTTCTCATGATTTTTTTAAGAGGATACATCGAGATACCATGTTACGACGAAGAGAGTCAAAAGATAATACAATTATGCTTTATCTGGTCTGAAAGTGCATATGAATATAGAATATAATTTGTATTGGCCACCATACTGAGATAACAATACATTAACTCCCAACTATAACAGAAGCACCTATATTACTTTTGGAAAGTAAGGGAAAGCGTCTAACTTACCGCCAAATAGTGGTTGAAATTTTCATCATTTGGTACTAAAAACACCTTGCTGATGATATAGTCTGGCATAATAATCATATCTGACTAACATAACTCAAAGATCAACTTTTATTTTAGAATGGAAAAGAAGCACCAATCTGCAAAATATAAATAAATAACTAATATTAATAAGCAAATTAAATAATTCTGCTCAGTTTCAAAGCCAACATGGCAATACAGAAGAAACCATATACATACTCTGGTTGCAGCAAGTGCACTGCAAGCCATGCAGACTAAGTTAAGACGTACAATAGTAAAAGTCTTATATATAGTGCATGATAGTCAACTTGATTTACAATCTCTGATATGTTTGTAGTTAATATATGTTAGTTAAATTAATTGCTGCACTTTGTTGTTGCTCAAGCATATCAATTTGCATAGTATAGAGAGGCCCGATCATTACCTTGCATGTAATATTAATAAGTGGACGAATCACTATTGAGATTGGGTGCTACTTTGTGAGCGTAATCGTGCGTTAATGAATAGTTGAACAGATTGGGTGCTACCTTGCTGATCTTCTTTCCTTTACAAAGAAAAAAATAGATGTAGTCATACCTAGAATGAGATCTGTGGTAGCAGTATCCATCCAGTCCTATTAGTAAGCGTGCTCAGGTCCTGCCCTGCTTTCCTCTCTGACTCGTCATGCCAATTTGGACGGCGTTTACATGCATAGTACTGTGGAGGTGGATGGTCAATTTAGCAAAGTACATTTGTGAGGCAGGTATTTTGGGCGTGGCCCGCTGGTTACATCGGCAACAGCTGCGAATTGGATGACGACAAGGATGGATCGCGCGCTAAGAACATGCACCATTGGTACATGAGATTGTCTTGGGTTTGGGGGGAAACTTGGTGGGCAGGCCCGATACTGTACATTGCCATACCTTAGATTCGCCGTTGGTTGCAGGAGTGCCATGACGAGGGGCGGCGCGCCGGTATGCAGGGCAGCAGGGGAGTGGTGAGGGACGGCGTGTCAGGATGCAGGTAGGTCGTAGCCGTGCAAAGGAGTTGGTCGCAGGGGAGCGGTGACGAGGGGCGGCGGCCGGCATGGGAGGCTCGAGAGGAATAGGCGACGCTGTGGGGACAAGGAATGACCTAATCATGAAAGCTAACTTGGGGCTGGGCTGGGTTAGTGCATTTGGGCTTTACTTAGTTGTGGCTGGTTGCAATCTAGTACGTGGGTCACGAGCTACAAGTCTACAACACATATCCTACAATGGTTATATATGTGTATCTATTGTGAATTTTACAACATATAATTAAAATGTTGTACACTATGTGTTGCTTTATAGGGGGTATCCTTGTAGTGATTATCGTTACTGTTGCTGCTGCCACTACTATCAAATCTATCATACTACTGTGCTACTGATCACTTTTCTGCAGATAATTTATCTCTATGTGTGGTTGAATTGACAACTCAACTGCTAATACTTGCAAATATTCTGTGGCTACCCTTGTGTTGAATCTATAAATTTGGGTTGAATACTTTGCCCTCGAAAACTGTTGCGACCCCCTATACTTGTGGGTTATCAAGACCTTTTTCAGGTGCCGTTGCCAGGGAGCATAGCTATATTTGTTGAGTCACTTGGGATTATTATCAGTTTATCACTATGAAGAATCTGAAGGATGCTAAGACTAAGATTTTTTTCCTTTAAGACGAGGAGAGGTAAGGAACTGCCATCCAGCTCCGCTGTAGATTCACCTTCTGTTATAACTAAACTTGCAACAACACCACATGCTATTAATTATGATATGTCGCAAGTTATTGATGATGCTACTTCTGCTATGGATGCTACTCATGATGATTCTAGTACCTTGCTTAATGATAATGTGCCACTCAGTGAATTTCTTGATGAACAAATTGCTAGAACTAAAGCTTTTGAGAATGCTGAAACTGATGAAATTGTTGAAACTAATGAAGAGCTTGAAACTGAAAATCTTCAAATGCCTATTAGAACTAGCCCTCCTAGATATGAATTGCCCAAGATATCGGAAGGTTATGTTATGAACGAGGAAACAACTAGAGATATTCTTACTTGTAAGGATACAGATGATCTAGAAAAATTATTATGCAAGTATAAAGAAAGGACTCTGAATGCTAAAATGAAATGTGATCCTAAGTTTGCTACTTCACCTATATTTGTTGATGATAAGGATTTTGAATTCTTTGTCGACCCAGAGCTGATTACTTTGGTTGAATATGATCCTTTCCATGGTTATGAAACTAAAATTGTTGTGGCACATCTTACTAAGTTGAATGATATAGCTACCTTTTTTGCTCAGGATGATAAAGTTCACTATTATTACATTCTCATATTATTTCCGTTCTCATTAAGGGTGACGCTAAAGCTTGGTACAATACTCTTGCTCCTGGTTGTGTGCATAGTCCCCAGGATATGATTTATTACTTCTCTGAAAAGTATTTTCCTGCTCATAAGAAACAAGCTGCCTTACAGGAAATATTTAACTTTGTGCAAATTCAAGAAGAGAGTCTCCCACGAGCTTGGGGGAGGCTTCCCCAATTGCTTAATTTCCTAATCATCCTCTTAGGAAAAATGAAATACTTGATATCTTCTATAATGGACTAACCGATGCTTCTAGGGATTTCCTAGATAGTTGTGCTGGTTGTGTTTTAAGGGAATAAACTATTGGGCAAGCTGAAGAATTATATATTGAATAACATATTGAAAAATTCTGATGATTGGACTCCTCCTGAACCACCACTTCAACCCACTCCGAGGAAGAGGGGTATCTTACATCTCAGTCCTTAAGATATGCAAGAGGCAAATAAGTCCATGAAGGAAAACGTTATTAAAGCTGAGGATGTTAAAATTTTACCTCCTATTGAAGAAATACATGGGCTTGATACACCACCACCACCTAAGGTGGTAGAGGTAAGTTCTCTAATGAAATTCAATGATAATGATAATCCTCACAATATGCACCCTAACCAATGCCTTTATGACTTTGAAAACTACATTAGAAAGCAAGATCACTTCAATGCAAATGTTATGCAACAATTGAAATACAATTCTGATATGATTTCTCGCTTGAGAAACTTGTTATTTAGAATCTCAAATGATGTTAGAGGTGTGGGAAAGCATGCTTCTATGGTCCAAACTCAGTTAGAACAAGTTGCTAAATCTCAAAGAGAGTTGTTAGATGAAATGAAAAACAATATACACGACTTTGCTGTTAGCGTAGCCACTAGAGGAGGTAAGGTGAGTCAGGAACCACTTTATCCTAAGGGACACCCAAAAATAATTGAACAAGACTCTCAAAGGGTTAACACTGATCCACCTAGTCCTTCTAAAAATTAAAATAAAAAGAAAAATGATAGGACTTTGCATGCCTCTAGTGAACCCGAAGTAGAAACACCTCCTATAAATGATAATGAAGTTTCTATCTCTGATGCTGAAACTCAATCTGGTAATGAACACTCGCCTTCTGGTAATGAAAAAGATAATGATGAGGTTCTTGAATATACTCAAACAAATGATAAAGAACCATACAATGATGTTGAGATAGAACCAGTAGTTGATCTTGATAACCCACAACCCAAGAATAAAAGATATGATAAAAGAGACTTTGGGGCTAGAAAAAACGGTAAGGAAAGAGAACCATGGGTTCAAAAACCTATGCCCTTTCTACCTAAGTCAACTAAAAATAAAGATGATGAAGAATTTGAACACTTTGTTGAAATGCTGAGGCCAGTCTTTTTGCATACTCGCTTGACTCATATCTTGAAAATGCCTCCTTATGCAAAGTACATGAAAGACACCATCACCAATAAGAGAAAAATACCGGAAGATGAAATCTCCACCATGATTTCTAATTATACTTTTAAAGATGGAGTACCTAAAAAACTTGGAGATTGGGGAATACCAACTATATCTTGCCCCATCAAAAGAAATTATGTGAAAATTGCTTTATGTCATTTAGGAGCTGGTGTTAGTGTTATGCCTTTCTCTTTATATAAAGACTTGATTTGAATAAACTCACACCTACTAAAATATATTTGCAAATGGTTGACAAATCAACTGCCACACCTATCGGTATTTGTGAGGATGTGCCCGTTGTTGTTGCTAATGTTACTATCTTGACTGACATTGTTATACTTGAGATGCCCAAGGACGACAACATGACGATTATCCTTGGTAGACCCTTTTTGAATACTGTAGGGGCTGTTATTGATTGCAATAAAAGCAACGTCACTTTTCATATCAATGGTAATGAGCATACAATGCACTTTCCGAAGGAGCAATTCCAAGTGAATGGTATTAATGTTATTGAAAAATATCCGACAATCACTATTGGAAGTTTTCAACTACCTCTACCTACTGTTAAAAAGAAATATGAAATGCTTATTGTTGGGGACATTCATATCCCCGTTGAGGTAACTTAATGATTTACGAAAGTTCTTCGGTTTCATGCTAATCGAATGTGCTTGTTAATAAGACTTGATCAACCTTATTAATGGATCATTTTTGAGAGGTATGAAGTTGATGAATTTAGTGAGCACTACCTTCTGTCCCTACATTTTGTTGTATGTTTTTACTAGTTAAATAAAATAAAATGCCATGTTTTGTCTGTTTTCTCACTTTTTCATGTAATAAAAGAATGACCCAAAAATAAAAGTTCTCAGAATACCTTGAAAATTTAATATGATTTTTTTGAATATTTAAGAATTTTTGGTGCAAATAACATCAGAGGGAGGTGCACCAGGTGGGCATAACCCACCTGGGTGCGCCAGGACCCCCAGGCGCACCCTGGTGGGTTGTGGTCACGTGGGCCCCTCACTTATCGCTTCATACCACATCATCACCTACCTCCAGAAAAAAATCACCATTGCTCTCTCTCCCATGTTCTTGCTCTCAAAGTTGCGGATTTTGATCTCTTTGCTCCAAGCTCCGTTTCAGAAACTATTTCGGGAATTGTTGCTTGGTATGTGATTCCTCCGTTTGTCCAATTAGTTTTTGTTTGAGTGGTTTATATTTTGAATAACTAGGTACTCTTGGTGCTGATGTAGATGAGCTTGCATGTTGAATTTTTAGAGTTCTAAGTAGTTTGAATGCTTGTTATGGCTTCTATGCATCCCTATGAGTAGTTGCTACCAACCTTGTAAAGTTTTGTGAACAAATTTTTGTGGCCAAATTTGTTCAGAAAATTGTACGCGAATATGACGAACCTCTTTGGAAGGAGTTCTTCGAGGAGGAGATCCTCGGAGGCATCTTCAAGTAGAAGCTCCATTTGTCAGTCTTATGTTGAACCAAGTGAAAGTTCCCTACGAGATGCCGCCACCAAAACATGCTTATGGCCATGTGACGATTTTATGGCGAGTGTGGGCATTAAGGAAGAATTTGAGCAATATGTTCACAATGCCGATCTCGATCCGTGCATTGCAGATATGTGCAACCAACACCACTCTCTCACTGAATCATTTGTCAAAGGATTTAAATTCCATCCCCGTGAGTCCAGGGTATCATTTAAATTGTATGAAAAATCCATTGACCATATCTTTAGAGAAATTTGCTCAGCATTGCAAAATTCCATTCTGGGGTTCGCTTAACAAACCACCAAGGTCTAAGTTTGAGATGTTCCTAACTAGTCTTTGCTATGGTGAAACTAGGGGAGTGACACAAGGTACAATAAAGAGCATCCATTTTCCCGCAATCCAGTACTTTGCTTTGTTTAATGGAAAATTTATTGTAGGAAAACAAGATTGTAGTACACTTTGTGCTCCAGACTTGAGCCTCGTACGTACCGCTCTCACTAGTGACAAGAGTTATAACCTTGGAGTGATTGTTGCACGTAGGTTGCAACACAACGCTGGTAGTAGATATTTTTTGGTGGAATTTATGCCACGCGTTTAGCAAGAGAGCTGGGTGTTCCACCTTTGCCTTATGACCCTATTTTACCCATGTAGTATTTATACTTTCATGCTATGAAACGTCATAATATCCTTAGAGGTGAACCCCACGATTTCACTTATAAATTGTTGTTTAGTCAAAGTTCCATTGCGCATACATATTTGCGTGCGCCTGTTCTTTTTGATGATCACATTAGGGGGAAGATATTTTGTTCTTGAGAGCGAGGCCCGAGCTCATAATGCGGCGGTTGTGGCTGCACGGCAGGTTGAGGGATCCGCACTGAGAGCCTCTGTGAGCTATCACTCCGCCCACTATGCAGGCTACTGACTAATAACCAAGTTAGGCCAAAGCCTAAGCTTGGGGGAGTACGTATTTCCACCAACATTACATTCATGTTCACACATTTCATTTCAGTTGTTGGTGTTCACATTTTTTCATTGTATTATCCATGCTAAATTTATTTTCTTGCTTTCTTGTGTGTTTGAAAAACTTTGAGAAAATCCAAAAAAAATATTTCATGCTTCTTTTTTATTTTTCTTCCTAGTTTAAGTTTCTGCAATATTTAAAAAGAAAACCCAGAAAGATTTCCTTGTTCTTCTTTTTGCTTGTTGGGAGCTTTCCCATGTAAATAGTTTTTCTCGTTTTTGCTTTTCTATTTTGTTTGCTTTCTTCCAGAAAAACCAAAAACTCAAAATATATTTCAGTGTGTTTCTCCCAATTTATTTTCTCTTTTTATTGAGTCTTACAATGAAAATATTGAGTGGCTCTCATATGCATTATTGTTGATCTAATAAAGAGTCCATATTACCTTGTCTTCTCCTTTTTGAATAAAATGTTTACAGATTCGAACTTAGTCCATGGCACTCTTGCACTATTATTATTTTCATATCATTCGGTCGTGCAAGTGAAAGGCAATAATGACGATATTTGATGAACTGGCCGTGGCAGAGAGAAATGGGTATGCACTTGACTTGTTCTGTTTTTGTAAATATGTTTAACCTAGTATCCATTATTCAGCCTATTATGATAAAAAATGTTTGCAATGACAATTAGAGATTATAGTTTCTCATGCCATGCATAAGTAGCTAGGAGTGGAAAATGATTTATCTTGGATGTCAACATTGCGTTTAAATGATTGTGATGTAGTGTGATGGTATGGTATCCTCCTCTAAATGTTCGAGTGGCTTGACTTGGCACATGTTTATGCATGCAGTTGAATCAAAACCAACATAGCCTCTATGATATTTATGTTCATGGTGTTCATTTCCTACTCATGCTAGTGTCCAATGTTACTTATGTATAATGCATGTTCATGACCGTCGTTGCTCTCTAGTTGGCCGCTTCTCAACCTATTTGCTAGCCTTCGCCTGTACTAAGCGGGAATTCTGCTTGTGCATCAAAAACCTTGAACCCAAGTTATTCCATATGAGTCCACCATACCTACCTATATGTCGTATTACCCCGCCGTCCTAAGTAAAATTTCATGTGCCACCTCTAAAACGTTCAAGTAAATATCCTTTTTGTGTGCCTAGATTGTTCATAGAACGACACGAGGTAGTCGATATCTTCCATGCTAAGTGGATTAATCTCAAGATGAGTGTTTATTCACTCGTCATTGCATGAGAAAAGGGCGGTAATAGGGATTCCCAGTCCCGAATTGCAAAAAGAAAAGAGCTTACAAATAATCAAACAGAAAGTCCTAAGGAGTATAACCTTTACCTTACTGCTTGGGAACCGCTACTAAAGTGTTTAGCATGGAAGATATTGATAACTGATGGTCGCGAAGTAAACAAGAAGGGTGCACCTCTCAAAATTTCATTTACCTCTGTTTTTAAAAACTTGAGCTCTGGCACCTCTACAAATAACGGCTTCCCTATGCGAAGGGACTATCTGTTTACTTTTATGTTATATCATCACCTTCTCAAATAAACGCCAGAAGTCATGCTTATCCATTGTGTGTAGCTAATGTTGGATGCATCATGACTGGATCTTTTCTAACATGAATTACAATGTTTAGTCGCTGCTTAACTTTGGAGGTGCCTTGCATTTATGTTTTGCGGTCTCAGAAAGGGCTAGCGTGATAACACTATTGTCATATTATATCATGGTTGCTTTGACAACGTGTTGTTGTTTGAGATACTTATTATTGCTCGCTAGCTAATTATGTCATTGATATGAGTTAATACAATTTCTAAGGGTTATTGTAGAAATGGTTAGTTATAATCTTGGCTGAAAAACTGGGTGATGTTTAAGCTTATTTTTGCAAACAAGAGCAAAAGAGTTTGTAAATGTTTTTCGTTTTCACTTTCAGTTTATCAACTGAATTGCTTGAGGACAAGCAAAGGTTTAAGCTTGGGGGAGTTGATACGTCTCCGTCGTATCTACTTTTCCTAATGCTTTTCCTCTTGTTTTGGACTCTAATTTGCATGATTTGAATGAAAACTAACCCGGACTGATGGTGTTTTCAGCAGAACTACCGTGGTGTTGTTTTTGTGCAGAAATAAAATTTCTCGGATTGGAACAAAACTTTGCATGGAATTTTAATACAACAAAAGTGAATTTGTGGAGCCAAGAACCATCGGAGGGGTGCACCTGGGTGGGCACAACCCACCAGGGCACGCCTGCCCCCCCCCCCAGGTGCGTGATACGTCTCCAACGTATCTATATTTTTTGATTGTTCCATGCTATTATATTATCTGTTTTGGATGTTAATGGGCTTTATTTTACACTTTTATATTATTTTTGGGACTAACTTATTAACCGCAGGCCCAGCCCAAATTGTTGTTTTTTGCCCATTTCAGTGTTTCATAGAAAAGGAATATCAAACGGAGTCCAAAAGGAATGAAACCTTCGGGAACGTGATTTTTGGAACAAACGTGATCCAGAGGACTGGGAGTGGAAGTCAAGCAATCAACGAGGCGGCTACGAGGCAGGGGGGTGCGCCTACCCCCCTGGGTGTGCCCTCCCCCCTCGTAGCTCCACCGACCTTCTTCTTCCTCCTATATATGTTCTCATACCCCGCAAAAAGCCAGGAGCACCACGAAACCCTATTTCCACCGCCGCAACCTTCTGTAACCAAGAGATCCCATCTTGGGGCCTTTTCCGGAGCTCCGCCGGAGGGGGCATTGATCACGGAGGGCCTCTACATCAACTCCATGGCCCCTCCGATGATATGTGAGTAGTTTACCTCAGACCTTCGGGTCCATAGCTAGTAGCTAGATGGCTTCTTCTCTCTCTCTCTTTGGATCTCAATACAAAGTTCCCCTCGATTCTCTTGGAGATCTATTCGATGTAACTCTTCTTTTTGTGGTGTGTTTGTCGAGATGCGATGAATTGTGGGTTTATGATCCAGATTATCTATGAACAATATTTGAATCTTCTGTGAATTCTTTTATTTATGATTGGTTTATCTTTGTAAGTCTCTTTGAATTATCAGTTTGGTTTGGCCTACTAGATTGATCTTTCTTACAATGGGAGAAGTGCTTAGCTTTGGGTTTAATCTTGCGGTGCTCGATCCCAGTGACAGAAAGGGAAACGACACGTATTGTATTGTTGCCATCGAGGATAAAAATATGGGGTTTATATCATATTGCATGAGTTTATCCCTCTACATCATGTCATCTTGCTTAAGGCGTTACTCTGTTCTTATGAACTTAATACTCTAGATGCATGCTGGATAGCGGTCGATGTGTGGAGTAATAGTAGTAGATGGAGGCAAGAGTCGGTCTACTTGTCACATACGTGATGCCTATATACATGATCATACCTAGATATTCTCATAATTATTCGCTTTATTATCAATTGCTCGACAATAATTTGTTCACCCATCGTAATACTTATGCTATCTTGAGAGAAGACAATAGTGAAACCTATGGCCCCCGGGTCTATTTTCCATCATTCAAGTTTCCAATCTATTTTATTTTGCAATCTTTACTTTCAATCTATATCATAAAAATACCAAAAATACTTATCTTATTATTATCATCTCTATCAGATCTCACTCTTGCAAGTGGCTGTGAAGGAATTGCCAACCCCTTTATCGCGTTGGTTGCGAGGTTCTTATTTGTTTGTGTAGGTACAAGGTGACTCGCGTGTGGTCTCCTACTGGATTGATACCTTGGTTCTCAAAAACTGAGGGAAATACATACGCTGCTTTACAGCACCACCCTTTCCTCTTCAAGGGAAAACCAACGCACTGTTGAAGAGGTAGCAGTGCACCCAGGTGGGTTGTCCCCACCTAGTGGCCCCGCAGATCCTAAAACCTACGCTATAAAATCCTATTTTTCTAGAAAAAAAATAGAGGAAGAATTATCTCTTTTCGCGATACTGAGCCGCCCTCACCTCCTGTTCTTCATCGGGAGGCCAGATCTGGAGTCCGTTCGGGGCTCCAGAGAGGGGAATCTTTGGTGTTCGTCATTGATGTCTACTACGCAACTTTATTCTTGTAGACACGTGTTGGGCCTCCAAGCGCAGAGTTTTGTAGGACAGTAGCAATTTCCCCTCAAATGGATGACCTAAGGTTTATCAATCCGTGGGAGGCGTAGGATGAAGATGGTCTCTCTCAAACAATCCTGCAATCAAATACAGGAAATCTCTTGTGTCCCCAACACATCCAATACAATGGCAATTTGTATAGGTGCACTAGTTCGGCGAAGAGATGGTGATACAAGTGTAATATGGATGGTAGAAATATATTTATAATCGGAATAAATAAAGATAGCAAGGTAGCAAATAGTAAACAGGCACAAAAACGGTATTGCAATGATGGAAAATGAGGCCTAGGGTCCATACTTTCGCTAGTGCAATCTCTCAACAATGCTAATGTAATTGGATCATATAACCATCCCTCAACGTGCAACGAAGAATCACTCCAAAGTTCCTATCTAGTGGAGAACATACGAAGAAATCATTTTTAGGGTATGAAACCACCTCGAAACTATTCTTTCTGATTGATCTATCCAAGAGTTCATACTAAAAATAACACCAAATAATTTCAAATTCAAAATACTCAATCCAACACAAAGAACCTCAAAGAGTGCCCCAAGATTTCTACTAGAGAAACAAAAGACGAGAACATGCATCAACCCCTATGCATAGATTACCCCAACGTTACCGTAGGAATCCATGAGTTGAGTGCCAAAACACATATCAAGTGAATCAATATGATACCCCATTGTCACCACGAGTATTCATATGCAAGACATATATCAAGTGCTCTCAAATCCATAAAACTATTCAATCTGATAACAACAAAATCTCAAAGGGAAAAACTCAATTCATCACCACAAGATAGAGGAGGGGAAACACCATATGATCCGGCTATATTAACAAAGCCCGCGATACATCAAGATCGTGACATATCAAGGACACGAGAGAGAGAGAGAGAGAGAGAGAGAGAGAGAGAGATTAAACACATAGCTACTGGTACAAACCCTCAACCCCGAGGCTGGACTACTCCCTCCTCATCGTGGTGGCCGCCGGGATGATGAAGATGGCACCGAAGATGATCCCCGCTCTGGCAGGGTGCCGGAACGGGGTCTAGATTGGTTTTTGGTGGCTATAGAGGCATGTGACAGCGGAACTTCTGATCTAGGTTAACCCCGAGGGTTTTTGGAATATTTGGGATTTTATAGGGCAAAGAGGGGGTGTGGGAGGCCACCGAGGTGGGCACAACCCACCTGGGCGCGCCTGGGCCCCCAGGCGTGCCCTGGTGGGTTGTTCGCCCCTTAGGGCACCCACAGGTGCTTCTCTGGCCCACTGGTGGTCTTCTGGTCCAAAAAAATTCACAGAAAATTTCGCGGTGTTTGGACTCCGTTTGATATTGATTTCCTGCAATGTAAAAAACAAGCAAAAAACAACAGCTGGCACAAGGCACTGGGTCAATAGGTTAGTCCCAAAAAATGATATAAAATTGCTATAAAATGATTGTAAAACATCCAAGAATGATAATATAACAGCATGGAACAATCAAAAATTATAGATATGTTGGAGGCGTATCAGCATCCCCAAGCTTAATTCCTGCTCGTCCTCAAGTAGGTAATGATAAAAATAGAATTTTTGATTGTGTAATGTTGCCTAACATGTCATCTCATATTCTTTTTCTTTATAGCTTGGACATTTGGACTTTTATATGGTTCAAAGCAATAGTCTAGTTTTGACATGAGGGCTTAAATACTCAAGCATACCAACAAGCAACCATGTGTTTCAAAATATCAACGCTAAAATAAGTTATCCCTAGCCCATCATGCTCAATCATTGATCCATTCATGAAAAACACTCGCATATTAGCTACACCCAATGCTCAAGTAGGATCATTGTGCCCCCTAGTTGGTGCTTTATAAGAGAAGATGGAGGCTAAAAAAATAAGAATTGCATAAAGTAAAAGAAAGGCCCTTCGTGGAGGGAAGTATGGATTTTTAGAGGTGCCAGAGCTCAAAGCAAAAATTGAGAGATAAAAACATTTTGAGAGGCATACTTTTCCCACCAACTAAAATGACTTAGAGCTCCCAATAGTTTCCATGCTAGATATATCTTAGGTGGTTCCCTAACGGAAAATAAAGTGTATTCCTTTTTCCACCTGACTTTCACTTTCCATGGCTAACCGTATCCACGGGTGCCCTCCATACCAACACTTTACAAGGAATTTATTATTTGACAATGTAAAGTAAATTCATTTTTGATTTCGGGACCGGGCATCCATAATACTCTTACTCTTGTGCAATGACAAGTGAATAAACACTCATTGTGAGAATAACACATCTAGCATGGAAAATATTGGCCACCCCTCACCGCCTCGCGAGTGGTACGAGCACACAAAAGAGAAATTTATTTTGAAAACTAGAGATGGCACATACAAATTTGCTTAGAACGCTAAAAGAATATCGCATATAGGTAGCTATGGTGGACTCATGTGGCAAAACTAGTTTTGAAGGATTTTGGATGCACAAGTAGTGATCAATACTTAGTGCAAAATGAAGGCTTAGCAAAGGATTGAGAAGCGACCAACCAAGAAACAAATAATCTCATAAGCGAGCATTGAGCATAATTAACACCAAATAATGCAACACAAGTAGGAAGTAATTTCATTGCATAACTATTGACTTTCGTGCTTGCATAGGGAATCACAAACCTTAACATCAATATTCTTACTAAAGCATAATTACTCACCAACATGATTCACATATCACTATCATCATATCTCAATTTTTTTTACAAAGAAACAAGTTTAATTTTGTCCAATGATCTTCATGAAAGTTTTTATTATATCCGTCTTGGATATCTATCACTTTGGGACTAACTTTCATGTCTTTATTTAAATAAGCTCAAACAAATATAAGTGAAGATCGATCATGAGCATAATATTTCTTTCTCTCAAATTAATTTAAGTGAAGCAATAGAGAATTTCTTCAAAAATACTAAAGCACATTGTGCTAAAAAAAGATATAAGTGAAGCACTAGAGAAAATGACAAGCTACTCCAAATAGATATAAGTGAAGCTCAGGCGAGTAGTTAAGTAAATAGGTAGCTACATGAGGAATCTCTCTTATTTAAAAACTTTTAGATCTAAGTAGTTTATTAAAACAGAAAGCAAAAGCAAAATAAAATGACATTCTAAGAATAGCACACATCATGTGAAGAAGAAAAAACTTAGGCTCAACAGATACTAACCGATAATTGTTGAAGAAAGGTGGGATGCCTACCGTGGCACCCCAAGATTAGATTCTTGAGACTTCTTGAAATATTATCTTGGGGTGCCTTGGGCATTGAGGGAGTCCTGGATTACGTGGTCCTCAGGTGTCCGGACTATTTGATATGGGCCTGACTGATGGGCCATGAAGATAAAAGCAGAAGACTTTCCCCCGTGTCCGGGTAGGACTCCTATATGCGTGGAAGGCAAGTTTGGTGTCCGGATATGTAATTTCCTTCCCCCAGAAACCGACTATGTACAACCCTAGACCCCTCCGGCATGTATATAAACTGGAGGGTTTAGTTCGTAGAGTCTATCAGAATTGTCATAGGCCAGACAGCTAGGGTTTAGCCATTACGATCTCAAGGTAGATCAACTCTTGTAACCCCTATACTCATTGAATACAATCAAGCAGGACATAGGGTTTTACCTCCTTTAAGAGGGCCCGAACCTGGGTAAACATTGTGTCCCCCTTGTCCCTTGTTACCATTGATCTTCAGATGCACAGTTCGGGACCCCCTACCCGAGATCTGCCGGTTTTGACACCGACATTGGTGCTTTCATTGAGAATTCCACTATGCCGTCAACAGAGGATCGATGGCTCAGCTTGTCATCGGTGACGATGCTGTTTCCGGGGAGACCTTTCTCCCTGGTCAACTCTTTGTGTTTGGTAGCTTCACTCTACGTGCCAATTCAACTGGTCACCTTGAGCAGATCGACAACAACGCCCCTGGTCACCAGATCAGGTTTGGAAGCTTGAATTACATCGCTGATATCCAAGGAGAATTGATCTTCGAAGGGCTTTCGACCTCGGCCGTCGCTCGTCATCCACATGAAGGAGGCTCGTCGGATCCACCATTAGATTCCGCTCAAGGATCGACTCTCGTGACTTCCCTGGCCTTAGATCCAGAGCGGACCACTCTATCCGAAGATGGGAGGATAAACCCCACCGGACTCTCTCCCATTACGAAACTTCCTGGCGGAGACCCAGAGGTTAGCATGCTGTCAGCGGGCCCAGAGTCAAATAGGGCTCTCCCTATCATCAGGAAGCCAGACTCATCCCTGGATGTCATCTCCAAACTCTCGAGGTCTGCATCCACCGAGCATGGTCAACTGGTGATTACCGGACCCAGCTCCACAGGTCCTCAGTCACCTGTCCATCTTTCGCTCCTAAACGAGGCGCTGGACCTAATGCGATCTCTCGCCATCACGGAAGTGTCACTTCTGAACTACGACCAACCTGAACTGGGGGCTGAGAGCGGGGAATTTTACATCCCACCCACCACCCACTTAATAGCCACTGTCGAGGACCTAACCTACATGCTAGACTATGCCTTCGAAGACATCGATGGTATGGACGACGATGCTGGAGCCAAACAAGGCCAAAACCCACCCATCACTGTGCGTTGGACGGCCACTTCTACTTACGACGTATACATGGTGGATACGCCTAAGAAGAAGGAGGACGATGGCACTCAAGATCCGATTGAGGACAAGCCCATCGAGGCACCACCAAAGCGCCAACGTCAGCGGCGCCGCTCACGATCGCGTCAGGAGAAGGAAAGCAATACCGGCACCAGGGACAATGATACTCCGAAGAATGCTGAAGATGCCGATCAACCAGTTGAGCCGGCGTTCGAGCAGGATGAAAGGGAAGAAAGCCAATATAGCCCCGAACACGCCGATCACGAGGATTAATAAGACAGTAATTATTTACCTGCCTCCGAAGAGGATGTCAGCCTCGGCAACGAAGATTTGATCATGCCAGAGGAACCCCTCGAACAAGAACACTTCAAGCGACAGCTCATCGCCACTGCAAGGATCCTAAAAAAGAAACAACAATAGCTCCAAGCCGAACAGGATACACTCAATGACAGATGGACCAAGGTCCTAGCTGCCGAGGAATACGGCATCGAGCGCCCCACAAAGAGCTAACCAAAGCGCATGCTACTACCACAATTTGACGACGGGGCCCTCGAGCCAATACTATCAAGATACAATCATGCTGACGAACCGGACCGACCACCACATGGACGGGACAAAGCGGCTAATTATGCCAAACACCAGCCCGCGCCACCTCGCCGTAGAGGCAAAGAGACAGTGGCTTCGGGCTATATGTACGACTTATGCCAGGACCTGGAAAATAGAGCCAGCCAGACCAGATCAATCTACAGATCAAGGGGACGTGCTCCAACACGAGAAGACAACCAACAAACCTGGCACGACAAGCATAACTAAGTTCAGGCCGAGAACCGAACACGAACATCATCCGAACTCCATCATGATGTTGCCCGATATAGAGGCGCTGCACAACCCATGTGCTTTACCGACGACGTAATGCAGCACCAGTTTCCATAAGGGTTTATACCCATAAACATTGAGGCATACGATGGAACAATAGATCCCGCCGTATGGATTGAAGATTTTGTTCTCCACATTCACATGGCTCGCGGTGATGATCTCCACGCCATCAAATACCTTCCCCTAAAATTAAAAGGACTAGCACGACACTGGTTGAACAGCTTCCCGGCGAACTCCATTGGCAGTTGGGAGGACTTGGAGGATGCTTTTCGAGACAACTTCCAAGGCACTTACGTCTAGCCACCGGACGCTGATGACCTTAGTTACATAGTCCAACAACCCGGAGAGTCAACCGCAAACTCTGGACTCGGTTCTTAATAAAAAAAGAACCAAATTGTCAACTGTCCGGATGCCGAAGCATTAGTGGCCTTCAAGCACAGCGTCCTGATGAATGGCTCGCCCAACACCTCGGTTAGGACAAGCCAAAAACTATGGCAGCCCTTGCTGCACTTATGACCCGCTTCTACACGGGCGAAGATAGTTGGCTAGCTCGTAGAAGAAATAGTACCAGCGACCTAGGCACCACTGAGGCCAGGGATGGCAATGTAAGGCCATGACGTAGCAAAAATAAGCGTCAAAACAACAACAAAGAAACCGAGGATACGGTGGTAAATGTCGGATTCAGCGGCTCCAAAACCCGGTTGGCGGAAGAAGCCATTCAAAAGAAATAGAGACGGTCCATCCAACCACACCAACAGAAACCAAGGATACTAGATAGGCCTTGCCAGATTCATGGCACCCCTGACAAGCCTACCAACCACACCAACAGAAACTGCTGGGTTTTTAAATAGACGATAATTTAAATAGCAAACATAAGGGGAAAGGACCTCTAAGCAAGGACGATGATGAACCCCGCCCTCTGAACACAGGGGGACAGAAGAAGTTTCCCCCGAGGTGGAAACAGTGAACATGATATATGTCACACGCATCCCAAAGAGGGAGCACAAGCATGCACTAAGGGACATCTACGCTGTAGAGCTTGTCGCCCGAAAATTTAACCCATGGTCGGCTTGTCCGATCACCTTCGATCGCAGGGACCACCCAACTAGTATCCGTCATGGAGGTTCGGCGGCCCTTGTACTCGATCCCATCATCGACGGATACCATCTCACTGGAGTCCTTATGAACGGCGGCAGCAGTCTCAACTTGATTTACCAAGACACTATCCATAGGATGGGTATTGACCCATCAAGAATCAAGCCTAGTAACACTATCTTTAAAGGAGTGATACCCGGCGTAGAGGCCCGCTGCACGGGTTCCTTAACACAGGAAGTAGTATTCGGCTCTCGAGATAACTTTCAAAGTGAAGAATTAATCTTTGATATCGTCCCTTTCCGCAGTGGTTATCATGCACTGCTTGCACAAACTGTTTTCGCCCACTTTAATGCTGTCCCACATTATGCTTATTTAAAGCTTAAAATGACCGGACCATGCTGTGTCATCTTAGTCAATGGAAATATGGAGCGCTCCCTCCATACTGAAGAGCACACCGTGGCCCTTGCAGTCGAGGTACAGAACAGCCTCATCAAGCTGAACAACTCATCGGTCATTAAGGCCCCTGACACTTCCAAGTGAGTCCGATCCAAATTACAACATGCATAATTACACACTTAAAATACCTTGGGCATCGCTAGAGGCATACTGCAGAAAAGGTCTATAGTACGACTTGACCCTATTCGGACCTTAACCTTTTTTTTCTTTTTTTTCCTTTTTCCTACAGGTTCATTAAATACCTACCCACTCTACGGTTGCACGGGGGCTCCTTTCTAGGATCCCCTTTCTTACATACGACCATCAACTTCTCCTCTCAAAGGATTTCTCACCAAGGATATAAAGTATATTATCTGTAATAGCCTCGATATCCACGACATTATCTGTAATAGCACATCTCGACATATCAATAAGGATATAAAGGAAATAGATGATCAACACTTTCGTTTGGTAATGATTTACTTCACATTTCCATCTCGATTCCCTCCTTACGTCATATTGCCGTGCATGCTTTAGTGTCGAGGGATATCCATGGCCACCTATGGGACCAGGAGGCCCCTTGCTGGTTCAGCAGGGGGACGTCGCGTTGCACAAAGAGCAGACTAGCGTACGATAGCACGACAGAGAGCACACAAGCAATTCACCCAGGTTCGGGCCGCCGCGAGGTGTAAAACCCTACTCCTGCTTTGGTGAATTGATGGTGGAATGGAGGTGGTGAAGCTTAGTACACTTGCCCGGTAGGGGTTGCCTTAGGGTAGTAGCGACTACGCGCATATGGGGGTGTGGGTTCATCAACTTTCTAAGCCTTTCTACGGTTGCCATGGGCCTCCTTTTATAGATCAAGGGGTCACTACAATTGCGAATTAGTCATTATGCACTGATATGATATCAAACAGTGCTATCATTCCTAACTCTATGGGCTGACAGGGCGCATTAAATGCACTGCTTAGTGTCACATCACTGGTTGCCCAGCAAGGCTTGCCGAGCTATCTTTCCAGCACCATGCCTATTCTCTTGACACGTTGTAGGAAGGGTGTCATCTATAGGTTTCTTCTATAGGAAATGGCTGCCATGTGGTGAATGGTTTCCACTTAATCATCTTGCGGTTTGACACTACATTGATCGACGACGTGGGTCGCGCTGGTGTGGTTGGTGAGGTGGTTTTGCCTCTGCGAGCCCCGACAGGCTCTGTAGGTGTGCCTTGGGCGCCTGCTTCTGGGGGTGGCCTTGCCCCTTGCCGGGCTCGCCTGCCCGGCAAGGGAGGCCCTTCTCTTGGCGATATCTTGCTTCTCTGGCTTGGCCTCAGTCTCTCTGATCTGCATGCTGGTTCTTCGAATCTCTTGGTTTCTTGTACTCTGGCTTGGCCTTGGCGCATCAACCTTGCTCTTCCACCTGTGCACAGTCTGGGCAACAAACCCAGGGTTTGTTGAACCGACAGAAGCCCCCAGGCCTGCCCCGAACACGCTACACAGGCCGGGTTGCTGAAGGGGTCAACCCCTTGAGGTCTTCATTTGCTTCTTCACCAGCCTTGATTCCGGGCCAGTTTCCGGTTTCCCCGCGCGTGGTGTAAAGCCAATAGTGGTGGGGTTGATCTAGTGATGGCCCGTGAATGACTTTAACGCACGGGGTTAAAACTGCCAATTTACTCTTCCCACTGCGCACCCTTATCCTCGGCCACGTATGCTGCATTCATCGCACGGGGTAGGTAACGGAGGCGCGCGGCGCGGGAGAGTGCCAAGGCGAGGGGCCCGGTTGTATTGAATTGGCGGAGGAGGATGGTGGCCGCTTGTTGATTGAGCAGCCTTCCTCGTCGTCCTTCCTATAAAAGGGAGGGGCGGAGGAGGGCAGTGTCATCCATCTTCGCATTCCTCCTTTTCTTATCTTTTGCTTCCGCTGGCCATGTCGAAGAGAGGGACCCGGGGTCAGCCCCCGGGCTCCTGCTTGAGGCTATTGTCGCCTCATGTTGGTGTTGACGCTCGGGGACTGAGCTTGGTCCTTGCTGCGGCAAGCTTCTTGGTTTCTTCGAGGCTCGGCCAGGAGGCGGGGCTGGAGATTGTTGGTAATCCCAGCACTGCCCCTCCTGAAGGTCTTGGAGCTGATGTCGACGAGAGGCGTGCCTTCCTGCCTGCCAGGGTGGGGCGCGGCATGCCTCGAGTCCTATTTGTAGCGGAGCTGGGGGTTAATGCTAAAGAAGACACCCCCTCCTAGCTCGTCAAAGTGATGGTAGCGTTGCATGCCTGTTGTGGGTGATGCCGCTACCGTTTCTGCTCTTTTTGGGGGGAGGGGCGACGGGCCTTGCTCGTCACCTTGTGCAGCTCCTGGGTGTGCGCCATTTGCGGACCACAGCGGGTGGCCGCTCCGCTGGTCCCTTCATTGCCTCCTTCTTCTAAGAGCTCCTTTTATTCTTCTCTCCTTCTTCTCTCAATATCCTGGGGAGGAGGAGCAGAGAAAGGAAAAGAGGGGTTATGGGGCACTTATATTTTTTCAATCTTAAACTTGTAGGTAGTCGCCAAATTTTAATTCAAATAATGTAATCCCTCGAGTCCATCTTTGTGTTCTGTAATGCTTGTACTTGTATTAGCATATGAATGAAAAAGATGAACCTTGTCGAGAACCCGTGCATGTATATGTCCATGTAGAGGTGGAATGCCTCTACTGTAAATAAATGAGTTTTCCCCGGCAGGATATCTTACCGGCCCCCTCTTTTTCTGCCAGAGAGCTATGTCTGCTGGGGAACAGACAGACGGGCCAGCCCCCCGCAACTCCTTTTTACCAACGGCCACTGCGACCATCCTGACTGAAGCAACGTTCGAGTCATGGATGGGAGCAGCTAAGTCTCAAAGGAGAAGTGAGGTTTTCTCATGCAAAGTTATAGCTTTACAGAACACTAATGGATAGGAGGTAGAACTTATATGTTTGGATTGCCGGGGATTGCAGTGTCGGGGCATCTTCTCAACTCCTTGATGAAGACAAGTTGACGACAGGAACCTGCAATTTCAGGTAGATGAGAATGAATGCATGATGCGATCCTATCTATATGAAAATGCTCATGTACTGCTTATGCAGTGATCTTGGTGTGCTCATCCACGCATGCAATCTTAGTTGGGGGCCCCCCGATAGCGTTTCTTTATTTTCTCTTGCATGGGGTCATCGCCCCGGCTTCGTACAAGGGGTTACATGCAGTTGAGGCAAGGCATGTACAAAAGGGTGGCGCCGGGCAGGGCCCGACAGCCGTCCTTTACGGGTAGTTCTTGCGGAGATGCTCAATATTCCATGAGTTTTGCAACTGAGTGCCATCTCCGGTCTCCAGACGGACTGAGTAAGGTCTGGTGACTCGTACTACCCGATAAGGGCCTTCCCACTTCGGTAACAGCTTGTTTGTACCCTTGGCGGTTCAACGCGCCTAAGGACAAGGTCACCTTCCTCAAAACATCGGGCATGGACCATGCGGCTATGATAGCAACGCAGGGCTTGTTGGTAGCATGCAACACGTGTAGCAGCCTGGAGCGGTTCTCCTCGAGTAGCACAACATCATCATGCCGGTGCTGATCTTGCACTACTTCATCATAGGCAAGAACTCGAGGGGACCCGTAAATGTGTTATGTGGGGATAACTGTTTCTGCCCCGTAGACCAGGGAGAAGGGAGTCTGCCCGGTAGCTCGGTTACACTACAAAAAAATACACTTCCGTGATGATACGTGTTTGTCACAGTAGGTCATATTTTTTGTCATGCATTTACATCCATGACGATTTCATGACAGAATCAAGATAGTCATATTTGTGCTGTCGTAGAAGTGTTCCATGACATTACCAAAATTATCATCACGGAAGAGTCCACTTCCATGACGATAAATCGCACGTCATAGAAATGCTTTCGTCAAGGGTGACCGACACGTGGAATCCACCGTAACGGGTCGCCGTTAAGATATTGGGTTCTAGTTTGGATCTGATAACCCGTTAACAGCCCGGACCAATGGGTATTTTCCCTGTGTAAAATTCTCATTGGCCGGAGGAACCACGTGTCGGCTCACCGTTGGGACAGATGTCATCCACTCATTGGACAGGAGGCGCCTATGATAGATCGACATGTGGCACCCATTCCGGCGAAAAAGGTTGGCCTAGTAAGAATTAGCAGGCCGGCCCATATAAGGCCTACTTGTGTCGGGCCCATTTAAGCCTATGGCCCATATGAGATGTGCCAATTCAGCCCGTCAATGGCCCGTTAACGGTTTGACACCATTGCAGCCCATCGTTAGTTCGAGCCCGTTAACAACCCTCTATATATTTTGGCTCAATATCGGCCCAATGTGGTTTTGGTATGTAACGGCCCATTCAAGGGATGGGCCAATTTTCAAGATGTACATCTTTCGGCCTTTTAGCAACCCATTTAAATGTTGGGCCAATTTCCGGCCCAGTGTGTCTTTCATCCTGTTGACGATCCATAAGTGAGTTGGGCCATTTGCAGTCAGACCTGAGTTTTGGCATTTCAACAGCCCATGCTCTTCATGGTCCAATACCAGCCCGGTTTCTCTTTCGGCCTGCTAAGGCCCACAACACAGTTGGGTCACTTACAGTATGACCTGACTTTTGGCCTCTTCGCAGCCCATGCTCTTCATGATCCAGTACGAGCCCGCTGTCTCTTTCGGCCTGCTAAAGGCCCATAGTATAGTTGGGCCATATGTAGCCCGACCTAGTATCAACTTGTTAATGGCCTGGGAAATAAATGGGCCTACCTGTTGCCTGCTTCAATGTCGGCCTGTTAACGACCCAGGAGGTAAGAGGGCTGACCGTTAACTTTCGGCCCTGTAACGGCCCATTAACTGAATGGGCCCACTAAAGTTTGTACATGTCTTTAGGCCCAATTAGGTAATTTGAGCCCATTACCATGAGCAATTATGCACAGGACCAAAACCGATCAAGCAAAGGTACGACATACAGGGAAAGACGTTGCACATCCAGCATATATTATAGGAAATTACATCCACTTGGCAATTAAAGATTGATGCCAGTGCAAATAAATGAATAGAACCTGACGATCTACAACGTCACAATCTGCAACCTTAGTGGGGATGACGCCCATAAGCATGTGGGCAAGTTCTTGTTGCTTTGCTACACTGTCTATGAAAACATTGATCAGTTGTTGTTGCACACAAATGTGCACCTCTGATTCCTCCACCATTTCCATCATTGCTTCAGCCATTAATTGGTTCACAAACATACATTTTTTCCGTTGCATTTGAGACAGAGGAAACTGAACAGATTCAGATGGCGATTTTGGTAGGCCTGTATTATTGATAGTGGAGAGTGTCTCGACTACTGCATCATAACATAAATTAGGAGGGGAACCGAACGGATTAATCAAGAATTATTGCCATATTACCTGGCCTAGATTTATTGGAAAGAAACAATGGGGTTGCCTTGCAATTTTCAGAGTTTGTCTTCTTATCTTCAGTAGCCTGCACAAAATTAACACACTAGCATTGCTATGATTGGCCAGGTCAGATAATAGGAAAGCAACATTGACACAACGAACGTTTGGGAAACCAGACCACACCAGCCTAGACCAAATTAACATAATATGGCACAACTATCATTAGCCAGGTAAGGTGATACGAAAGCAACATTGACACAATGAATGGATGGGAAACTAGAGCAGCACAACAATTCAGTAATGTGCATGATATGAGATAGTACACTCATGCAGCTCAGTATGCAAAACTACTAGGCGGTTTTCCTTACAAAAATCAACATTGTCTCCTTTAACATTTTTCTACAACTAATTTTAGATCAGATAAAGGTTGGATTCACGCCGATTAACAAAATACATGCTGATGTAAAAATATAGTGATATACAACAGGTACTTACATCAGTATTGGAGCACAGAGAGTTCCCGCAAGATACTTTCCTCAAATACGATCCCAATGGAGGAAGTCTTCTATCGTCTAACATTATTTTCTAAAAGATAGATGGGTAACAAACATGTAGAAAGTATGATCAGAATGCTAGAAAATTTCATGATGCGAGGATACATACACGCTTCTTAGAATGGAGTTGACATATTTTTGCTGGACTGGAGCGGACTAGTTCTTTGGCCACTGGAATCTGCTTATTATTAGTGGGAGTTGGGTTTCTCTGTGCTGGAGCAGTATCTATGAAAATTGGAGTTGGTTTATTATCTCCTGGCGTTTGGATCTTTTACAAAGACCTGGTTTGTAACCCTTCTGATTTTTACATAGCCGTCTTCCCCTTGCATGCCTTATATAGAAGAATGGTGCTTCAATTATAAAACAGGCTACAACAGAGATAGAATAGGTACTAAAGAATATAAAGGCATGGCATATTGACATGTATTCCCTCCATCCGGAAATAAATGGATGGGTCTAGGCGTATTTCAGTTCTAGATACATCTAGTTTTATCCATTTCCACGACATGTAATCCAGACGGAGGGAGTATGATGTAAGAGCTAGGGATACAACAGGACAACAGTGTAAAAAACACTACTTGAATGTAAAACTATATGCTAGCGGAATACATACAGAAAAACACTAAGGCAACATATGCGTGTATGATTGGGAAACTAAGATGGCATTGCAAGAGACCAGTAGGACAACCCTTCAATGTAAAAAAAGAACATGGTATGGTAGACAGATGAAGTACTTACTAATGAATAACAATGCATAAGATATTGAGAAGCATGATGTCCAAACTAAGCATATGGCATTGCGATAGATTAGAATGACAGTACTTGAATTTGAAAACATGTTATCATGAATGGAATATGTACTGAAAAACAGGAAGGCATGCGATAATTACATGCATGATCTGCAGGCTAAGCACAAGGCACTTCAACCAAGTAGATGCACTCCAGGACATTATATGCATGTTGTAGCCATATCAAGGGCCAAGTTAGAGCAAGGACCTTGTGGGGTGAATAGGATTCATCATCTTTCTGCAAGTCTTGTGAAGAACTGCCTTTACATGTTCCATCATATTGGGTATCATTGACGTCAAGTTCGTTGGCCATTACATTGCTCTGTGAGGTTCTTATGGATAAATCAGTGTGTGCAATTATATCTGACATGCATGGAAGACAACTAGTAGTTAGATTTATGTAATGAGTGCCCATAGGAGACGACATAAATAGTAGGACCGGGGTTAACTAGCAGCAACATGTCTCAAAAACTAAAGGGAGAACACAGATGAAAGCTACAGAATATGTATCATTTGTACTCGAGATTAAATAGATGGCACACAAAGTATTAAAGAACAACATAGGTTATACTAGAAGTGGTATAATACTATAAACACCAGCCTGTGGGATAGCATTGGCTGATGGATGATAACTATGGAACAACGTTACCTAAAGAACAAGTCTCTTGGCTGAACTATGGAACATCGTTAACTCCTGAACAAGACACGTAAGAGATTAACATGAATATACAATGAAATGTAATAATCTATTTTCCATGCGTAGATCAATAACAAAGCCATAAATGTTGCACACAAGTAAGATGAGTGTACAACCTATCTAGCCGCAATCCATAGGAGTGAGCATCATGTGCTGACTTGTTGATGGCCCTGCAGTTGTTGTGGTTGTCCATGCCGGACACCCGCATTCGATGCAGGGAACTGTTGAGTGGGGACTATAGCTCCCTTCTAGTGTATGCTTCCCTTGTTGGAGCAGCTGCGGTGAGTCGAAAGACGGTGTGGCTGAAGATGCAGAAAACGCATAATGTTAAGAATGACACATCACCCTGATCTAAAGAAATACCCTAAGAGATCAACAGCAAGGTACGAGAGTGGTCACACGTCTGTTGACTGAGGACTAAATTGGGGTCACATGATTTTATTTTATTTTGGTACTATCCAATCTACGCCGGACGGCTTGATGGCCGTCTTCTGCCTCCAGGCTGACACTGTTCGGAATCTTCCCCGAAGAGCCAGCGACCACCGGCAGAGCAGCCTGCCTCCGCCGTCCGTGGCCCCAGCCAAAACCCCGCTCCCCGCCCCACCGCAATGCCGCGGTTGCGCCACCCCCGGGCCAATCCACAAAGACTCGCCATCATCTAGATCCGGCGTCGGCAGTACCTTCAACCCACACAACTCTAAGATAGCCATCCAAGTGTCCGCGGTGAACTTGCGCCCCCGCACCCTTACGCTAGACACCATCCAACTGGCAGCCTAGGAGCTCCGCCGGCTCGAGGGGTGTTCCTTCCCATTGGGAATCGATTGGCCCAAAATAAAAATTCAGACAACTAACGCCTAAATAAAGTGATTTGAGATGAGGGTGCGACCTATCTGGTGGCCCGGTGAAGTAGGCAGCTCCAGCTGATGAGTCGGTGAGGCTAGCGTGGTTGCGGTGGCTACTAGCGGCAGGGAAGCAGAGATGTCGCGATGGTCGACGGCTACGGGGAAGCAGTGTCGGGGCTCTGGACGGATCCAAAGTTGGAGCCGCTTCGGCACCGTGAACAATGACAGGGGTGAATCGGCTCTGGTATGGTTCACGCAGCCGTCGTCGAGGCCGCTCCGGCAGCACGGAGTAAGAGGCACACGGCCCAGTGCATGACGGCAAATGGACAGCGTCTCCGGGATTAGAGAGGAGGGCGGCTGTGAATTTGGTGCGGTGGGGGCGCCATGGAGGAGGGGCTGAGGTTTCACGGCTCAGGAGAAGGCAGCTTTCGGGAAGAAGGTGATTCAGCACCCTCAAGGTATGAATGGGGAATTGGGATGGGGAACCATGTCTTACGGACGCATTTGTCTAAAATGTGGGGGGAGTTATAGTTCTACCCCTGCCTTTTGGCTTCTCGGTTTGGGTCTATGTATTGAGGGTCGGGGATAGTAGAGTAACTTTGCTTCTCCCAAATAGTGGGCACGAGCGATTTCGGGCGAGGAGGGCGTGTTTTGAAATATTGTGGGCGCGAGCGATTTCAGGCAAGGAGGGCGTGTTTTGAAATATAGTGGGCGCGAGCGATTTCGGGCGAGGAGAGCGTGTTTTGAAATAGTGGGCGCGAGCTATTTCGGGTGAGGAGAGGGTGTTTTGCCAACCATGGTGTCGGTGTACTAGAATAGGGGTACCCTAGTACCCCGAACTTGTGCACGGGCAGTTGCAGCACCCCGCGGCAACGCTTGCCGGGCTAACACCAAGATCCTCCGTGGTCCCCTTGGAGCCATTCAAGAACAAAGTATTTAAGCTCAGGAGACAAGGCCCCGGCAAGAGGAGCTTGCCGGGAAGGCCAACCGAGGCACTCCAAGGAACTTGCCGCAACGCGCCACGCGCTCCGGCAAGGCAACAAGGCCCCGGCAAGAGGAGCTTGCCGGGAAGACCAACCAAGGTACCTCGAGGCCCGGTGAGCGACAAGCCTCCGGACCCGACAAGATAACAGCAGTGGCAAGGCGCTTGCTGCGGCAGGCGGCCACTCTGTGCCCACGCTCTAGCGCATCCACCAACGTGTCGCTCTGGGGGCCTCTCCCGGCGCGCGTGGCGGGAGGCTGTGCAGCCAGCGGTGCGCAGTGGCATGCGAAGCTGACAAGATCGCCATCGTGGCGAACGGTGGCGCCCCTAACGGTCCTTTTCTGCACTATTTGGGCGACTCAGACGGGCATTTAATGCCCTTGTCCCCTGCCGTCAGGGTTAGGTAGGGTGCACTATACAAGTAACTGTACCAACCACCTCACTTTTACATTTGTACCCTTCTCTGCGTTGCCACCTGTCGGTGACCCCTTTAGCGTATAAAAGGAGGCCCATGCGCAACGTAGAGGGGGTTCGGTTGGACTGGTTCGCGAAGTTCGACTCATTCGTAACCCAGAAAACACTACGCTCTCTCTCTAGAGCAAGAACACAAGATAATCAAACAAGCAGCAGTAGGAGTGTTATCTCTCCGGAGAGCTCCGAAGCTGGGTAAAACTGCTCGTGTGCTTCGCCTCGATCTGCTCTTCGTGCAATCTCCGCCCCCCCGCCGAACCGAAAGGGGCCCGGTCCGCCGGCCCCATAGGTGTTCGTGGATCAGTTTCCCCCGACATCTTTGGCGCGCCAGGTAGGGGGGCGTCGAGATTGTGTGAACCTGACCCGGCGTTCACACGAGCTAGATCTTCATTCCCTTCATCAACATGCCACCGAAGAAGAAGACTTCGGCGGCAGCCGCTCCGTCCACGTCACTTCCGCCACCGTTGGAGCAAACGGGTGGTGGAATGGATGCTGGCAGAAGAATGGACGTCGACGAGGAAGCTCATGATGCTGCCAGGTCCAAGAACAAGGCTGCACAAACCTCGGCGACTGTACATGTTCCACGCCACTCTCAGGAGGCGCAAGACCAACAGAGTCATGGCACTTGCAGTGCCATACGCATGATAGGCCAAGACCAAGCTGGTGGATCTCGGGGCGCTCAAGACCAGCATGCACGCCAGCGTGCTGGCACGAGCGGGGCACGGTCGCCTGAACGGGATACTGCTCCTTCTAACATAGTTAGAAGTCCAAGCACGTCCCGCTCCTCGCGCCGTCCGCCACTGCCACCCACCACTCCAGCAGAAGCTTTGGCGCGAGCTCAACTGCTCCTAGATTACCCTCCAACGTCGGACAAGATCGACGAATGGAGGGCCACCATTCAGAGTCTCATCGGCTACGCCAACGGCGACACTCCATGGCGGCCGAGCGCATTGCCGCCGCGGCAGGGTTGCCGGGCGCGAGCCGGTGGCGACGAAACGGGTGGAGGTGCAACTACCATGCAATCACCACCCCGAAGGCCAAGATCGCCGACTCGCCGGATCCACCTCGACAGCGACTCCACCGCATCTTCGGATCCACGAGCTCGTCGCGATCAGCGCCAAGTTCTTCATGATCGACAACAAGAAGATGCTCGAACTCGCATCGAGCGCCAAAGAGAAGCGCGACGTCAATCTGACAAGTGCGCTGGGCCCTCTGTTGACATGCATGCGCCAGGGGAACCAGGCGATCTGCCATACGCGGTAGGTTGCCCTGCGTTCACTCGTGAGCTGCGGCAAGTCCAGTGGCCCAGCACGAAGAACTTCAAGCCAGACGTACCGGAGAAGTACAATGGCAAGACGCATCCGTCGGAGTTCCTCAGCATTTACACCATTGCGGTGCAGGCGGCTGGGGGACGGGATGACAAGATCCTTGCCAACTACTTCCCGCTGGTACTCAAGCCCAACGTCAGGTCCTGGCTCATGCACTTGCCGGACAACTCCATATCCTCTTGGGCTGATCTGTGCCATCAGTTTGTTGGCACCTTCACAGGCGGACACAAGCCTCATGGCCAGGAGAGTGATCTTCATCTGCTCGCCCAGAAGGAAGGAGAGCCCCTGCGCAAGTACATTCAGAGATTCAGCAGTGTGCAGCACAACATCCCAGACGTCCACCCTGCCGCGGTGATCAGCGCGTTCCATCAGAATGTGCGAAACCGCAGGATGCGGGAGGAAATGGCGATGTGCAAGATCAGGGACGTCAGTGAGTTATATGCACTGGCCGACAAGTGTGCACGTGCTGAGGAAGGGAGGAGACTCCCCGGAGAGAATGTACGATCGGGAGGATCTGACAGTGAAGATGCTGCCCCGGCAAGGAAAAACCAGCGGCGGAACAATAGAAGGAGGAAAGGCAAAGAGGTGCTAGTTGTTGAGCAGTCCGGCAACGGTGGTGGCGCCAAGGAAGTCAAAGCTGGTGACTCCGGCAAGGAGGTTGCTGCGGAGGTGGCGGTCGCCGACAAGCAGGACGGCACCAACAAGCAGTATTGCAAGATCCACCGCACCAAGGGCCATGATCTCCAGAACTGTAAGAAAGTCAAGCAGCTTGTTGAGCAACAGAAAGCTGAATACGAGCGGCGCGACAAGGAGAAGGCCCAGGAAGGTGCTGGGGGATCCGGCAAGAAACGTCCCGGTCGAGGAGGACGCCGCGGCAAGGCCAAGCAGCGGCAAGGAGACAGACCTCCTCGCGGCCGCGACAAGGATGAAGATAACAACGATGATGAAGACATGGATGATGAGGAGACTGATGAGCAGGAGTTCCAGAAAGCCATAGAGGTCCTGTGCGTTGACGGTGGTGCTTCTCTGCACACCTCGCACCGCCAGCTCAAGCAGTGGGTGCGGGAAGTTAATGCAGCAGAACCACCCGTCGAGTCACGCAAGCCTCTGAAATGGTCCAGCACGCCTATCATCTTCGATATTGAGGACCACCCTGATCGCATAACTGCGGTCGGGTGCTTGCTGATGTTGGTTTCACCAACAATCCACAACCTCAATGTCACTAAGATGCTAGTTGACGGCGGGGCCGGCTTGAACCTGATCTCCTCCGCGGTTCTCCAGAAGCTCCAGATCCCTGACCGCGAGCTTGAAGAGACCGGTACATTTCAAGGAATCAACCCGGGAAGAAGCAAGCCGAAGGGAAAGATCACGTTGCCGGTAACATTTGGCAGCGAGCTAAACTTCAGGACTGAGAGGGTCACATTTGATGTTGCTGACTTTCCATTTCCTTACAATGGAATCCTTGGCCGTCCGGCACTCGCCAAGTTCATGGCAGCCTCTCACTATGCGTACAACATACTGAAAACGCCAGGCCCGATAAGTGTCATCTCTGTCCCTGGCGACCAGAAGGATGCTCTTATCTGTGCCAACAAGATCTACCGGGAAGCAGCAGCCGCAGCAGAACGCAAGACACTTGCCGCTGAAGCTCCCGGGGGGAAGAAGAAGACCAAGTCCGGCAAGAGTTCTGATGCCCACTCCGGCAAGCGCACCTCTTCGGAGTGCTGCGCTACCGTCGAGGACGCACCATCGAGCTCCACCAGCAAGTGTAAGAAGGCAATGGCAGCTCCACCTGAGACCAAGAAGGTGCCCGCCAAGGAGGACGGCACTGGTGGTACCTTCACCATCAGCGCCACTCTTGACCCCAAATAGGAAAGCGCGCTCGTTGCTTTCCTGCGAGCGAATGTCGACGTGTTTGCGTGGCAACCGTCTGATATCCCCGGTGTTCCCAGGAAAGTAATTGAGCACCACCTTGCCGTCTGTCCTCATACGCGGCCCGTCAAGCAGAAAGTCAGGAATTAGGCAGTGGAGCGCCAAGAATTCATCGCAGAAGAAATCAAGAAGTTGGAAGCAGCAGGCCTTGTCAGAGGAGTGCTCCATCCCACATGGTTGGCCAATCCTGTTGTCGTGCGCAAGGCTAACGGGAGATGGAGGCTTTGTATTGACTTCACTGATGTTAATAAAGCTTGTCCCAAAGACCCATTTCCCTTGCCGCGCATTGACCAGATTGTTGACTCCACAGCCGGATGTGATTTGCTTTCATTTCTTGATGCATACTCAGGATACCATCAGATCTTCATGGCAGAAGAGGGTGAAGAGAAAACTGCATTTATCACCCCGTGTGGCATGTACTGCTTCGTACGGATGCCTTTCGGTTTGAAGAATGCTGGTTCAACATTCGCAAGGGTAGTCCACCACGCTTTTGAGCCGCAGATGCACAGAAATGTAGAAGCCTACATGGATGACATAGTGGTCAAAAGCAAGAACAGGGCGACCCTGATTCAAGATTTAGACAAGACATTTGCAAATCTGCGCAAGATCAACCTCAAGCTTAACCCCGAGAAGTGCGTGTTTGGAGTCCCTTCCGGCAGGCTTCTCGGGTTCTTCGTGTCTCAGCGGGGAATTGAAGCCAATCCCGACAAGATCAAGGCCATTGAGCAGATCGAAGCACCAAAGCGCGTCAAGGATGTATGAAGGCTTGCCGGTTGCGTGGCTGCTCTCAGCAGGTTTATCTCTAGATCTGCTGAGCGCGCCCTGCCATTTTTCAAAATTTTGAAAAAGGCAGGTCCAATAAAATGGACTCCGGAGGCGGAGGCTGCGCTGCAGGACTTGAAGAGATACCTGTCCTCCACTCCAACACTTGTCGCACCTAAGCCGCAAGAGAAGTTGCTGCTGTATATAGCGGCAACCAATCAAGTGGTTAGTGATGCGTTAGTGGCGGGGAGGGAGGCAGATGATGAGCCAGCAACCACGGCAGATGCATCCAGCGACAAGCAGGGGGCTTCGCCGACAAGCTCTGGTCCCGACAGAGATGGATCTGCGCAGGAGCATGATAAGATGCAGAAGAGAATGGTGCAGCGTCCAGTTTGCTTTGTCAGTTCCCTTGTACAGGGGGCTAGATCAAGGTACTCTGGTGTGCAGAAGTTGCTTTTCGGCCTCCTCATGGCCTCGAGAAAGCTGCGCCATTACTTCCAAGCACATGAGATCACAGTCGTCACTCGCTTTCTGCTGAAGAGGATACTGCAAAATCCAGAAGCGACAGGCAGGATTGTCGAGTGGGCGCTGGAACTGTCAAGCTTTGGCCTCAAGTTTGAGAGCACCTCAACTATCCAAAGCAGAGCATTGGCAGAGTTCATAGCAGAATGGACACCAATGCCAGATGAAGAAATTCCAGAGACGAGCATCCCCGTCAAAGAGGCAAGCAAAGAGTGGCTGATGTATTTTGATGGTGCCTTCTCGCTGCAAGGCGCCGGTGCGGGCGTGCTGCTTGTCGCGCCCACCGGAGAGCACCTCAAGTACATAGTCCAGATGCACTTTCCCAAGGAGCAAGCAACCAACAATACTGCAGAGTATGAAGGATTGCTTGCCGGTCTCAGAATCGTAGTAGACCTTGGGATCAAGAAGCTCATTGGGGGTGACTCACAGCTTGTCGTCCGCCAAGTGACAAGAACTACCAGAGTCCATTGATGGAAGCATATGTTGATGAAGTGAGGAAGCTAGAAGAGCGCTTTGACGGCCTATAGATGGAGCATATCCCAAGAGCTCAGAATGACATTGCTGATGGCCTGTCAAAGTGCGCCGCACTAAAGTTACCTGTGGAACTAGGGATCTTTGTGCTCAAGTTGACTCAACCATCCGTAACACCATCAACTGGACAAAGCAAGAAGAGGAAGTTGGTTTCTCGTGACTACTTTCCGGCAGAGCTCCCCGAAGCCGCCGCCAAGAAAGTCCCCAAGATCAACACCAAGGATGCTGAGGGGCAGTCTGCTCCGGCAAGCCTTATGGTTTGTTCCGTTGAAGCAGACGCTCCCGACAAGTTTTGCTCCGGCAAGCTTGCCGGGGAACATCAAGCTCCGGCAGGGCCGCAAGTCCTTGCCATAGAAGCAGATGTTCCCGCAGCAGCAGATGTGCCTTTAGTCCTTGTTGTCGAGCCACAAGCTCCAGCATGGGCACAGCAGATTGTCCATTTCCTTCAGATAGGAGAACTTCCCGAAGAGCAAGAAGAAGCGGAAAAAGTAGCCCGACAGTCAAGTATGTACCAGTTTGTCGGTAGCATACTGTACAGAAGAAGACTCAACGGTGTGAAATTGAAGTGTATTTGCCGGGAAGATGGACAAAAGCTGTTGGCAGAGATACATGGAGGCATATGTGGCCACCACATTGGCGCAAGAACACTTGCCAGCAAAGCTTTCCGGCAAGGTTTCTTTTGGCCGACAACCCTCCAGGATGCAACTGCACAAGTAACCAAGTGTGAAGCATGCCAGTTCCACTCCAAACAGATACACCAGCCAGCTCAAGCTCTCCAGACAATCCCTTTATCCTGGCCATTTTCGGTCTGGGGGCTCGATATCCTCGGCCCTTTCCCCCGAGCTGTCGGGGGCTTTGAGTACTTGTACGTCGCAATCGACAAGTTCACAAAGTGGTCGGAAGTGCAGTCAGTGAGGAAGGTGACAGCACAATCAGCAATCAAGTTATTCAGGTCAATTGTTTACCGTTTCGGGATCCCTAACAGGATCATCACCGACAACGGCACACAATTCACGAGCCGCACCTTCATGCAGTACGTCCAAGACCTTGGCGCCAAGGTCTGCTTCGCTTCTGTTGCTCATCCAAGAAGCAACAGTCAAGCAAAGAGGGCAAATGCTGAAGTGCTGCGCGGGCTCAAGACCAGAACTTTCGACAGGCTGCGCAAGTGCGAAAGAAACTGGATCGAGGAACTGCTAGTGGTTCTTTGGTCGATCAGAACAACGCCAAATCGAGCCACTGGCCAGACACCTTTCGCTCTAGTCTATGGAGCAGAGGCAGTTCTCCCCATGGAACTCGTATACGGATCGCCTCGAGTGCTCGCTTATGATGAGCTTGAGCAAGAACAGCTGCGACAAGATGACGCGCTGCTCCTTGAGGAAGATCGTCTTCAGGCTGCTGTACGAGCTGCTCGATACCAGCAAGCTTTGCGCCACTACCATAGCCGCAAAGTTAAGGCCAGAAGCTTCGAGGAAGGCGACCTTGTTCTTCGGCGCGTTCAGTCCGCCAAGAATTCCAACAAGTTGACGCCGAAGTGGGAAGGCCCTTATCGGGTGAAACGAGTCACAAGGCCCGGCGCTGTCCGCCTTGAGACCGAAGATGGCATTCCGGTGAGCAACTCCTGGAACATAGAACATCTTCGTAAGTTTTTCCCGTAGGGCGCGGTTGCCGGAACCCGTTCCGGCAACCACCTTTTGTACAAGTCTTGCCGCTGTTGCATGTAATCCTTTGTACAAAGCCGGGCGCAGATCTCGTGCATAAGTAAAACCCCATGTTCTCCGCACAACTTGTCCATTTCATGCATTAGTTTCTTTCTTGCATGCGATTATCTGACACTTTGTGCAGCACCTACATCCGGTAAGCAGTAATGAGCCGAAGGGCTCCATATCATTATTTTCTCTTCTTTCTTCTTTTTTCAACAAAGGAAAAGAAGGTTCCCTCGCACACAAGTTTGCCGGGGGGGAAGGAGAAGATTGTGGTATGGACCAGGCGTCGTTCAAGCAAAGTTTTGCCTTGCCGGGAAGCAAACGACAGAAAAGCTAAGTTGCCAAAGATTGAGCAATCAATTTTTAAATTTTTTTGAGTTATCTTCCTCGAACGACCCTGCTTTGTATGGAAAACCTGTGCGCGGAGGAACCAACTCGTGGCTAGTTGCGCCCTTACTTTGTTTCGAGTCCGCTCAACAACTTAAGTGTGCTGCATCTAGTCGCGACAAGGTTTCTTGTCAGAAGCAGCGCCGCCAGCAGGCTGCTGACGTTCCGCACTCAGCGCTCGCGGCTCGGGCGCCTGCGCCGACAAGTTCCCTAGAAGTGTAGGGTAAAAACATACAAAGGAAGGAATCTAGTAGAGGAAATAACATAGCAATTGATAACAGAAATAAAGTTATATTACAAGATAACTTGTCGCAGCTCTAACAGACTGTTTTCATAACATGATTAGCAGCGACAAGGGAAAAGAAGAAATGGGCGGCCTAGTCTACGCGGTCGCCCTCAACCCTCTTGATCTCGCTCATCTTGTCCACAATAGGTGCGAGAAGGGCCTTGAGTGCATCCCGATCGGCGTCTGGCGGCAAGGACTTGAGGACGTTGGTGAAGCTGAGGCCTGGATTGCGGAAGGCCACCTTCATCAGCACATTCTGGAGAACCCCGACGCAGATTTTGCGCGACTCGTCGGCCAGCTGCTTTGGGATCCTCTCCCGGAGCCGCTGGAGTGCCGTCGCCACGCCCTTGGAGAACAGGCTGAGCTTGGCGCTGGGTTGGAGATTCTCGTCGGAGGGATACCCAAAGTCCTCCATCCCCAGCTGCGCCAGCTCCTCGTCGATGACTGCGGCAATATTCACCAGACCCTCGGTCCAGTGCTCCACCGTATCTCTGAACGAGTTCTGGGTAACTGCGATGCTCTCCAGCAGCGCCTTGTCAGCTTTGACCTTCTCCGACAAGGTCTTCTCCCGCTCCTTGGCGGCCTCCAGCGTCTGCATCAGCGTGGCCAGCTTCAACTCCAGGACCGCATTGGAATCCTTGGCGGCGCTGAGCTCCTTGCCCCTCTCAGCGAGAAGACCTTGCAGCTCACCGTGGGCGGCAGCATCCTTCCCACGCTCACGCTTGAGCACGGCAAGCTCCTCGCCGCTCTTCCCAATGTTGGCCTCCAGCTGCGCCACCTTCTCCTCCAGCTCTTTCTTGGCAGCCTCTGCGATTGCGGCGGCGTCCTTTGCCTCCTTGAGCGCCCCGCCAAGTGCTTGCTCGCGCTCGGCGAGCTCCTCCTCGTAGCTGTCGAGGTTGGCCTTCCGCTGCACCAATTCGCCTTCTCGCACGGACTGCTTCTCGGTGGCCAGCCTTTGTTCCTCCTCAGCTTTGGCCTTCTCGAGAAGGAAGGCCGTGCGCTCCTTGTCGAGTCACTCCCGCTCCTGTGCCAAGGACCGAAGAGCTTCTTGATTATGGCCCCGGAGCTCCTCCGCGCGCTTCTCCATGTCAACTCCCGCCTTCGCGACAAGCGCTTCCCAGGAAGCCAGCTTGGATTTCCGTGCGCGGTAGAGTGACAGCAGCTTCCGCAGCAGCTGCTCCTCCTCAGGCTCGCCACTGCTGCTGCTGGGCGCGTGGACCAATGACAGTCTAGCAGAGGCGAGCACCTCCCCATCGAAAGTTTCCCCCTCGACCGGCGCCCTGGAGCTCGATGCCCAGGGTAGCTTGATGAAGATATCGTCACCGGCCTTCAAGTAGGCACGGGGCTGGGGCTCCTCGGAGCCCGGCTCCGCAGAAGCGGCAGAGGGATCGGCGGTCGGCGCAGCGCCTGGCGCTCCTGCGGCCTCAGGGTCGTCAGTGCGATCGCCCGACCCCTCGCCGGCTTCTGCGGCAGCAGCCTTGGCGGCCTCCTCGACGGTGGTCTCATCAGCACCGGCCCCTTCCTCGCCGGCGCCCTCTGTCTCCATTGGCTCAGCAGCAGATGGGTCTGAAGAACGAAGAAGGGAGAAAACTCAATCAAAAATCCAAGAGAATAAAATCAGAAGAAGAAGAACCCAAGGGAAAGTTTTTGGGCAAGTGAATTACCTATGCCAAGATCTGCAGTTGCGGTCTCGGTCGCCGCAGGATCGACGGTGTTGCCCCTTGCCGGAGAGTTCTCCCTTGCCGGAGAGCGCTCCCTTACCGGGAGCTCCTCCCTTAGCGGCGTAGTCGAAGCAGATGGCACTTCGGGACCAGCTTCCGGGCGCTCCTGATATGGCTGCTCTGCTCCTACACAAATCAACAAGCAAGGTATCAACAAAGGAAAAAGCACTCATGCGCGCCTGACAGCAGAAAGCTAACTATGAACTTGCGCTGGGGCTGTTTTGAGGAGTGGTTGCCGGGTCCGTCAAGGTGGTCTCGGACCCACCCCCTGCTAACATGGTGGGGTCATCTTCGATGACAATCACCACGGCCTTGGCCCTCTTCGCCGCTCTCTGGTCCAGCGTCCTGAAAAGAAAGGAGTCCAGATTGAAGCAAGTCAGATACAAGATAAAAACAGCAAGATTGAAGAACTACAAGAGCACCAAGGAAACTTACTCTTCTTCCTCCTCGTCGGAGCTGAGCGTGGAAAGATCAAAGTCCGGCTCCCTTCCGGTGTGGCGAGGCGGAGGAGTAGGATCCCTTGCCCGCTTGGCGGGGGCGGTGGCGGTGGCCCGGGAAGATCCCGCTCCAGTTGCCGCTGCTACGTGGGGCGCTCCCGCGGCAACATTGCTTGCCGCGGTAGAGCGTGTCGCACGGCTTGGCGGCTGTTGACCCGGCTGCCGCCCCGCTACGTCCGCGGCCCTGCGAAGACGCCTTCTTGGCGGGGCCGGGGGTTCCGTCTGCGGCAAGCCTTCTGAAGGCTCGGGCTCTTCCTCGCCGGCCTCGCTCGGCTCAGCTTCAGAACCGGCAGGCTCTTCCTCGCCAATGAACTCCACACGCTCGGCGAGGTTTGCCGCCTCTGCAGCCTCCGCCTCCTCCACAATGAACCCGAACGCGCCCGCGGCAGCTGCGGCCGCAACCTCTTCCGCCCTAGTGGCAATGCGCTGCAGCTCCTCGTCGGTGGTGTCACGGGTGAGGCTCTTCTGCTCGTCAGCGTGGACCGGCACTTCTTCCAAGTTGTCGAAGAACGCTTGCACGACGTCATCCGCAGGCTCTTGCCAAGTTGGAACGATTCCGTGTGAATCGCACAACGGCATCATGGCGCGGATCCGGTCAAGCGAAGAATTATTGCACAATGGAACGACGCCCCTCGCCAACGTGAATGGGTGCTGGGGGTCGCGTTTGAACAACTCGAGGAGCATTGCATCCAGCTCCAAGACGGTGAAGTTGTAGTTGAGGCCCGGCCGCAGCCTCATGATGTCCGCCGAGTTCTTGAATTCCCAGGCGGGCCTCCCCCTCTCCTGCAGGGGTCGATGCGGCAGCGGAGGAAATCTGCGCCTACAACACCTACAGTGAGCCCGGCAAGCCTGAGGCGAAGGATCCTAGTAATGGCGATCTTCAGCCTCTCGTCTTCCGGGGCCACGTTGCTCCAGTCATTGCCGCGCACTATTGGAGCTTGGCGCACGGCGGTGAAGGGCTGCGGATTCTCCTCGACGATCCAGCACCACTCCGCTCTCCACTCCTCCCACTTGCCGCGGAGCTCACCCTCCAAGTACGCCTCCTTCTTGCCGACTCTCGAGATCCAGGCGATCCCTCCGGCAAGCGGCTCTCCTCTCTCTACCCGAGGTATGAAGAAGTGGCGGAAAAGGGCAACATTGGGGTGGACTCCGACAAAGGTTTCGCACAAATGTGCGAAAACTGCCATGGTCAGAACGGCGTTGGGGGTGAAATCAAGGAGGCGAAAGCCGTAGGTGTTCATGATATCGCAGAAGAACTCCGAGAAGGGCGGGCAGAGCCCGCAATAGAAGAACAGCGCGAAGAATGGGTACCCGTTTGGAGCCAGTTCTGAAGCAGCGGCCGGGAGTACCCTCGTGCGCGGATGCGCCCGCGTCTCCGTCGCCCAAAAGAGGTAGAAGTACTCCCTCATCTCCTTCACGCCGAGCTGGGGGGAGAAGATCGCCCACTCCTTCCGCAGCGCCGCGAGCCGCTGCGCCTCGGCCGACTGCACGCCCTTTCCCTTGTCGGCTTTCGGAGCCATGGCGGAGGTGGTGGGGGAGGTCGACGGTGTTGGTGGTGCTGGTGGCAATGGGGGGCGGAGCGCTGCTCTCTCGGCTTTGAGAAGAGGGGGGGGGGCGGCGGAGGTTCATGAAGATGGAGTAGTAGCAACTAGCGAGGGGGAACGATCTGCCCCTGTTTCCTCTGCTTATAAAGAGGGACGGGGCAGACGTTTCGCCCTTCCGAATAAAGAACCACCCATGATCTCTCCCACGATGCCGCATTCAACGCGTGCCGTTAGGGGAGAGCGCGGTCGATACGGAGCGAGATTCGGCGTGGCCCAATCCACATGTGCCCGTGCCCTGTCTTGGGCCTGGCCTAACAGCGCTCGGCACCGTGTCTGGCCCTGGCCCGGGGGCTCCTGTCGGTGTACTAGAATAGGGGTACCCTAGTACCCCGAACTTGTGCACGGGTAGTTGCAGCACCCCGCGGCAAGGCTTGCCGGGCTAACACCAAGATCCTCTGTGGTCCCCTTGGAGCCATTCAAGAACAAAGTATTTAAGCTCAGGAGACAAGGCCCCGGCAAGAGGAGCTTGCCGGGAAGGCCAACCGAGGCACTCCAAGGAACTTGCCGCGATGCTCCACGCGCTCCGGCAAGGCAACAAGGCCCGGCAAGAGGAGCTTGCCGGGAAGACCAACCAAGGTACCTCGAGGCCCGGTGAGCGACAAGCCTCCGGACTCGACAAGATAACAGCAGCGGCAAGGCGCTTGCCGCGGCAGGCGGCCACTCTGTGCCCACACTCCAGCGCATCCACCAACGTGTCACTCTGGGGGCCTCTCCAGGCGCGCGTGGTGGGAGGCTGTGCAGCCAGCGGTGCGCAGTGGCATGCGAAGCTGACAAGATCGCCATCGTGGCGAACGGTGGCGCCCCTAACGGTCCTTTTCTGCACTATTTGGGCGACTCAGACGGGCATTTAATGCCCTTGTCCCCTGCCGTCAGGGTTAGGTAGGGTGCACTGTACAAGTAACTGTACCAACCACCTCACTTTTTACATTTGTACCCTTCTCTGCGTTGCCACCTGTCGGTGACCCCTTTAGCGTATAAAAGGAGGCCCATGCGCAACGTAGAGGGGGTTCGGTTGGACTGGTTCGCGAAGTTCGACTCATTCGTAACCCAGAAAAACACTACGCTCTCTCTCTAGAGCAAGAACACAAGATAATCAAACAAGCAACAGTAGGAGTGTTATCTCTCCGGAGAGCTCCGAAGCTGGGTAAAACTGCTCGTGTGTTTCGCCTCGATCTGCTCTTTGTGTAATCTCCGCCCCC
>NC_057800.1:257441607-257482425 GCF_018294505.1 Triticum aestivum
CCCCATAGGTGTTCGTGGATCAGTTTCCCCCGGCACATGGTCTATGAATTATTCGGCACATGTCATTTCAGCCGAGGAGAACGCGCGCTTGGATGAAGTTACGAATTGATTCGTGTCCCACATAGGCCGGTAATTTCGCGTCTCCCATTTATTTGCTCGGGCGAATTCCACTGAAAAGATTGTGTTTAACGGTTCATTCAAATTTTCAGAGAACAAGCATCCACGTCTACCTTACCAAGTCAATTCGAATCAAATTTTGAAATATTAGCTTGCCACTTCTTTTTTAGATGGAGAGATGATGCTCAGGAGTAATGTGTTTTTACATGCTCGTTGCTAACGATTTACTATATGACAAATAGTTGACCACTCTAAAACGGGAATCAAACCCAAAATGAAATATCTCAATTCAATGAAATAGCTCATTCACCAGGTCAAAATAGTGAAATAAATCCAAAATTGAACACCACAATCGAGTAGCATGTTGTATAGTATTATAGTACTCCATGAACATGTTGAAAGTCAAATTAATGAACTTGTTTGATATACGCATATCTCCGTTCATGTGTGGATTGCATACAACATGTTCTCCAATTTAAATATTTGAATGCAAGTTTATATCTATAAACATGGTTTATATCTGTCTTTGATGCATAAAACGTGACCTCCCCCTCTCCTGGATTCCTGCTCTCTCTCTCTCTCTCTCTCTCTCTCTCTCGCCGACAATCTTCAATTCTATCGCACGCATCCAACACACAAACCTTGTTGACCCCTCTCCCTCTCTCTCCATCTCTCTCTCTCTTTGTGTGTGTGGTGGGGGGTCTTTCTAGTTCGCATGCATATATACTCCATCTATAGGTCTCCCTCGCACACTATGTATGATTCTCTAGTCCAAGCTAAATATCTTGGGTGCACTCATCGTACGCACACAAATTCCTTGGCTCGCCCGTAACTCTCTCATGAACCACTCTGTCGTCTTGGAGCTCTTCCTTCTCTCTCTCAAACTCTCCATCTCCCTGGGTCACACATACACATGCATATCTCACTCGCACTCGATAGACCCATCTAGAACTCTATCTCTCTCCCTCGTTCTCTCTCCATCTCACATGCATACACACACAATCTCACGCCTAGCCAAGTATGATGGTCTCTCACTCAATTGTAGGCACACACACAGTCTCCCCTATATGTAAATGACTAGCTAATCTTAGTCTCCATCACAAACATTTGCATGGTCTATCTCGATTTCTCTCGGGGCATCTTTCTATCACGCACGCACCTCCCTTGATCTCCCACCCATATAGTCCCCTCATGATCTTGAGGGGATCTCTCTATCACAAACACACCCTCTCTCCCTCCCCATGCGTCCATGTTCTCCATGCGTCCCTCTTCACCTTTGTTCCTTGTTGGCCAGACCACTATTGGACATGTGCTATAGGGGTGTCTCTTCGTTGCAAACAATCACGCACTAGCTATCTTCGCGTATCTCCTCACCTCACTTTTCTATCTCGGAGATGCATGTGTGATATGTTTGCATAAGAAACAAAAACACACACACTCTCTCTCTAATTTAGCGTTTGTTGTCCCTTTATCTTTCACACACATACTCATTTTGCACACTCACTCATTCTGCTCCACACACACTTGATCTCTCTAAACTTAGGCACTCTCTTCGGTCCATAGCATACAAATTTATTGAAAAGTCAAACATCACAAAGTTTGACCATGTATGTGGAGAAAAACATTTACATCTAGAACGTCGAACTTATACCATTAGATTCATCATGAGATGTAGTTCCGTATGATGTATCTTTGGTATTGTAGATATAAATAACATTTGCGTAAACCTGGTAAAAGTTTGCAAAGAGAGCGGATGGTATTGTAGATATAAATAACTTCCAAAAAATTTCATGAACTGCATTATCGAGCGGATGGAATATCTCTTTCCCCCTCTCAGCTATTTGACGCACCACTCAGCCTTATCGGGGCTCCTCTATCCCTCTCAAACTTTATATCTCCCTGGTTCACACATACACATGTCTCGCTCGCGCTACATAGACCCATCAAACACACTCTGCCCTTGTTCTCTCTCTATGCGATACGCACCCCCCTAAGTACCATAATCCCTCACTCCATCATAGGAGCACGCACTCCCCTAAGTATGATTATCTCTCACTAGCCATCAGGAACACATGTATTGTCTCCTTACATCCATACGTCTCTCTCGATATCTCCCGGGGTATCTTCTATCACACATAAACCTTGTCACCCGATCTCCCACCCATGTAGTCCCATCACAATCTCCAGGGGATCTCTCTATGACAAACATACACTCTCTCCTCCCCATCTCTGCATTTTCTCCATACGCTTCTCTCGACCTCTCTCCCTTGTTTGTCAGACCCCTCTTGGCCACGTGCTAGGGGTCTTTCTCTCTCAGTTGAAAACAACCACGCACTATCTCCTCACCTTGCTTACGCTGTCGAAGATGTATGTATGATATGTTTGCATAAGACACACACGCTTTTTCTCTACTTTTATCGTGTGTTGTCCATGTCTCTTTCACACACGCACACACACTTTTTTAGTCACTCTTTCTATTTCACACAGACTCTCTCCAGTTAGGTACTCTCTCACGTCCATAAGCATATGGATGTTTGAAAAGTCAAACCTCAGAAAAATTAGACCACGTATATGTGGAGAAAAACATTTACATCTGGAACGATCATTAGATTCATCACAACATGTACTTACTTCATACTATCATTTATCTTTGGTATTGTAGATATAAGTAATTTATTTATAAACTTGGTCAAAGTTTCAAAAGTTTGACTTTAAAAAAATGTTGGCACTACATTATCGAACGGAGGGAGTATCTCTTTCTCTCTTTGATATCTCTCACGGGCCTCCCCTCTCACTCGAACTCTCTATACCGACGGATTATACACTCACTGTGTCAGTGTATAGCTCCATATATTGTTTAGTTGACCGGTCAACCAGTCCACATGCTGCCTTGTCAGCTCGTGTTCTCTATCTTCGTGTACTGGCCCATGTGGCAGTGGGTGAAAATAAGTAAACTAGAGGCCCATCTAACACGCGGTGAAGTAAACAAAGTTGAAACCACTCGGGGTAGCACCCCGCACGCTAGTAAATTTAGGGAACATTGAGGGCACACTTCTTCCGCGTGAAGGACGCACTCGTGTACAATTCACCACTATGTGGCGGCATGCACAGAAGGACGCACTCACACACACCCAGCAGGCCAACACACAACACACACCAACACACGTGTACACCGGTGTCATCGCTGGTTGAGATGGACGACAAGGCAGCCAAGAAGTAGAGGCAGCTTGAGCCAAAACCGCATCCGGCGAGCCTGGACTTCATCAGAAGCCTCCCCGATGACATGTTGCTCATCATCATCGGCCTCCTCCCCACCAAATTTTCCATGTAGACCGCCCTGCTTTCCCAGCGGTGGCACCCCCTCTGGTGCCGCATCCACCTCAACTTCACCATCAACAGCTGCCTCTGTGATGGGGATTGCAAACGCATGGCCGCAATCTCCAAGATCCTTTCATCGCTCCCTAGGCCAGCTAGATGCCTTGACATCCGCATGTTCAGTACCAACTGCAAGGTCCAAGCCAAGTTCGATGAGTGGTTCTTATCCCCCGCCCTAGATCAGCTCGAGGAGCTCAGCTTTGAAGCTGGACGATGTCGCTATCTGCCGCCGTCCGCGCTCCACCTCACACCAATGGTGCGTCGCGCCAGCTTCGTCTCGTGCTATCTTCCCCAGCTTAATGTCGCGCCCGCCCTTCTTCTCCCTCAACTCAAGCAGCTCGACCTCTTTGACGTTGTCATCTCGAAGAAGGCTATGGAGCACCTGCTCCGCAGCTGTACTGCACTCAAGTACCTTCGTCTTGAGCAGATCCATGGGTTCATTAGCCTCCACATCGCCTCGATGAATCTCCAATGGATTTGTGTGTCTTGCTGGCCCCGCAACAAGACATCAATTGGTAAGAGAACACTCCAGCTGTTCCATGTTATGGTCATTGAGAATGCACCTTTCCTTGGGAGATCGCTTGTATCTCATCTAGAAGGTCCAACAAAAATCAGTGTCATTGACGCGCCGAAATTGACAACGTTGGTGTACTTGTCTGCCAAATTCTCCAAACTCTTTATTGGATCTATAATCGTTCAGGTACAACACTCATCTTCTTCTCTGTCTTCTTGTAATTCACAGTTTTAAATTTCTTCTTGATGTATTTACGACCGTCTTCCAGAAAATGATTCCCACAAGCTTGACCCAGTCTATGCACACAGTGAAGATCTTGGCAATAAAATCTATCGGCCCCAATCTGGATCAAGTTGTTTGTCGGATCTCGGGTTCCGACAAAACCCTCAAGGTTCGAACACTGGGGTGCGCGCGAAGATCTCCCCCTACCAATCCACGTTCTAGCTTTGCTAAGATCTCAAGGGCTAACTCGACGAACTCGCAACACAAAGGACACAAGATTTATACTGGTTCGGGCCACCGTTGTGGTGTAATACCCTACTCCAGTGTGGTGGTAGTGGATTGCCTCTTGGGCTGAGGATGAACAGTACAAGGGGAAGAACAGCCTCCTTAGGTGAGGTGTTCTTGTGTTTGGTGGGTGTAAGGGTGAACTGAATGAGTTCGAGACCAGTTGCCTCCACTAGCTCGCTCTCTGCCTCCCTATGGTGGTGGCTAGTCCTATTTATAGAGGCCCTGGTCCTCTCCCCAAATATTGAGCGGGAAGGGAGCCAACAACGGCCAATTCGAAAGGGGACAACTAGTACAGCTTATCCTAACAAAAGTAGTCTTCACCTGCTAAAGGCTCTGGTGGTGACACCGTCTTGGGCTCCACGGTTACCTCCATCTTGTCGTCCTGCTGGTCTTGGTCTCGTTGCACCGTTATTGAAACCTTTGCTTGACGCCTCGGTACTCCGCGCATGTGCTTGCTTCCTTAGCACCAAAGAGGAAACAAGGACACTGCACGCGCTGGCGCCCACCTGGCCTTGGTCGTCATGGCTCACGTCACTGGAACCTCGCGAGGTTTGTCTGGCCTTGATCTCTCCACCCCTCATGAGCAACCCTGGTGAGGCCGCTCCTGAGGAGGTCTTGTGTCGTCCGCCTCACGAGGGTCTTGAATGCTTGTTGGTGAAGATGGGCCGTATGGCCCGCTCGCAGAGCCACGCCGTGGGCCGCAGGTAGGCAAGTCTGGGGACCCCCGTTCCCAGAACTCCGACAGTAGCCCCCGGGCCCAAGGCGCGCTCGGGCTTGGCTTCGAGGCGAAGCCAAGGGGAAAGTGCGGAGCGCCGTGGGCCACAATAGCTTGCGGCCTTGGTCGACGCGTGGCGGTTGATTGGACGTGGGGGTCTCCGCTTCCCCACGCAGCCTCGACAACTACCCGACTTGACAAGTCCCTGCGACATGCAAGGAAAAACCATCACTACATGTGATCATGGGGGCACTGGTTGGCCTTCTCCTGCTATAAATGGGGAGGGGGCAGATCCCTCGTCGCCCATCTCTTCCCATTCCGCTTGCTTCTCCCCCTTTGCTCCATCATCGCCACCAATGGCGTCGTCGAGGAGGTTCTCTGACACGGAGAAGGGGAAGGCCCCTCGCGAGGGGCCCGGCTCCTTGGCGCCCAAGCGTGGACGCGGTTGTCCTCGCAAGCACACCGTGACCCCCGCCGCGGCCCCCCGCTGCCGTGGCGGTGCCGCTTCGCGTGGCAGGGGTCGCTCCGGTCGCGGCAGCCCTGTCGATGAAGGGAGACATAACGTGCGGCCTCCCCGGCCACGCTTCCACTCAGCGGAGGTGCTGCCAGAGTTCGTCGTCTGGTCGGAGAACCCGGCCGGCAACTAGCTTCAGCTCCCGCATTTCTTTGTCGACGAGCTGCCAGCCTCTAGTCCAGGCGGGCTCTGGCTGCAGTAGGACAGTTGCTGTAGCAGGGCTTCTTGGGTCGCGGTCGAGGTCTCTGCCTCAGGTAACATAGCTCTGGCCCACGGTTGGCAAACATTCGCCCCCGCGCGCGGCCTGGGCAGGCGGAGCACCCTCCATTTCAGGTACGACGGTGATGCGACCCTCTATGAGAGGGTGTTTGGGGAAGATGGTCGCCGCACCGGGTGCTGCCCCGAGGTGAACGACGACGAGGAGGTTCTCGGCCTTGGCGACGGTCATGACGAGGATGAGGGCGAACCCGCCCTTGGTGCTGACCGCGTCTCGTCCAGTGATAATCCCCAAGTGGAGGGAATCATCATCGCAATTTCCAAAGGTGGAAGTGATAAGTATGGAGTGTCGAACCCACAAGGAGCTAAAGGTAAGATCAATATTCTCTCAAGCCCTATCTGCGACTGATATGACTCGACGTACACTGAGCATTTGCTTCCAACTAGAAACGAGAAATAAAACTACGTTGTGGGTATGAGGTGGATAACTTTGTATGATATCAGAGAGCTAAAATATGAAAGTAGGTGCTGTTATCATGAAGTTAGAATATATTACTAGGTATTATAAATAGCGAGTGTGGAATAATGGTGGATCGGTGTGTGGGCTCTTCCTAGGCAATTGTTAACAAGACCAGTAAGCACTATTGAAGTTTCATACGAGGGAGAGGCATAAGCTAACATACTTTCTCTACTTGGATAATATGCATTTATGATTGGAACTCTAGCAAGCATCTGCAACTACTAAAGATCATTAAGGTAAAACCCAACCACAACATTAAAGCATCAAGTCCTCTTTATTCCCATACGCAACAACCCCCATACTCGGGTTTGTGTTTCAGTCACTCACCAACCCACTATAAGTGAATCATGAACGTATTGCAACACCCTACAACGGGAATCCCTCACGCTTGCGCGACACGGAGGGCACACAAGACAGCACCAAAGTAAAACATACAACTCATACCAATCTAGATCATAAATCAACCCAAAGACAAAGGATAACTACTCAAAACAGCATAGGATGGCAACACATCATTGGATCATAATATGTGGCATAAAGCACCATGTTCAAGTAGGGATTACAGCGGGGTGCAGGAGAGTGGACCGTGTAAAAGAGATGAGGATGGTGATGATGATGGTTATGTTGATGAAGATGATCACCGCGGCGATGATTCCCCTCTTGATGGCACTCTTGTGCCACCAAGAGAGAGGTGGAGAGGTTCTCCCCCTTGTGCTTCCTCCTCCATGATCTCCCCCTGGATGGGGAGAGGTTCCCCCTCTGGTCCTTGGCCTTCATGGTGACGATGACCCCTCTCGGATCCTCCTCCATGCCCTCCAGTGATGATGGCCCCCTCTGGCAGGGTGCCAGAGAGGGCCTAGATTGCTTTTCAGTGGCTCCGGAGGCTTCTGGCGGCGGAACTCCCCACCTAGGTTAATTTTTGGAGGTTTCTGTATTTATAGGAATTTTTGGCGTCGGTGTCACGTCAAGGAGGTGCCCGAGGCATCCACGAGGCAGGCCCACGCACCTGGGGGGGGGGGGCGCCCCCCACCCTCGTGGACGCCTCGGGACTCTCCAGGCCCAACTCTTTTACTCCGGGGTCTTCTTTTGGTCCATAAAAAATGGTCAAAATTGGCACGTCAATTGGACTCCGTTTGATATTCCTTTTCTGTAAAACTCAAAAACAAGGAAAAAAACAGAAACTGGCACTGGGCACTAGGTTAATAGGTTAGTCCCAAAAATCATATAAAATAGCATATAAATGCATATAAAACATCCAAGGTTGATAATATAATAGCATGAATACTTCATAAATTATAGATACGTTGGAGACGTATCAGCATCCCCAAGCTTAATTCCTTCTCGTCCTCGAGTAGGTAAATGATAAGAGAAATAATTTATGAAGTGTGAATGCTACCAAGTGCATAAGTTTCATCAATGATAGTTTCAATCACTTTTTATATCATCATTATATATCATAACAGTAGCTCATCTTCATAAAACTTTTCATGATCAAGTAACAAGCTATTCACATGTTAAAGTATAGATCATAAACTCTCTTGAAACTAACAAACTATATTCTTAGTCATCAAACAATTGCAATTCATCTTATTTTCGGGAAGGGTCTATGTCAGAGCTTTGATTTGGCAAACTCCACATACTCAACTATCTTTTAGTATTTCACAATTGCTAACACTCACATGATATTTATGGGTTCAAAGTTTTAATCGGACACAGAGAAAGATAGGGGCTTATAGATTCGCCTCCCAACCTTTTACCTCAAGGGTAATGTCAACAATAATAGTTCATGATAACTTACATCCAATTGGATATATATATCAGGATCTTTCCAACACAATGTGCTTTCCAAAGGATAAAATGTAAAAAGGAAAGGTGAAGATCACCATGACTCTTGCATAAGGGTAGAAAATAAAAGTAAAAGATAGGCCCTTCGCAGAGGGAAGCAGACGTTGCCATGCGCTTTTATGGTTGGATGCACAAAATCTTAATGCAAAAGAACGTCACTTTATATTGCCACTTGTGATATGGACCTTTATTATGCAGTCTGTCGCTTTTATTTCTTCCACATCACAAGATCGTATAAAGCTTATTTTCTCCACATTAATAGATCATACATAGAGGGCAATTTTTATTGCATGCACCGATGACAACTTACTTGAAGGATCTTACTTAATCCATGGGTAGGTATGGTGGACTCTCATGGAAAAACTGGTTTAAGGAATGCTTGGAAGCACAAGTAGTATCTCTACTTGGTGCAAAGAATTTGGCTAGCATGAGGGGGAAAAGCAAGCTCAACATGTTGGATGATCCAAGACAATGTACATTACTTCGGATATAAGAAAACATAGCCCATTACGTTGTATTCCTTGTCCGACATCAACCTTTTAGCATGTCATATTTTAATGAGTGCTCACAATTACAAAAGATGACCAAGATAGTATATTTATATGTGAAATCTCTCTTCCTTCAATATTCTTTCATGAATTGTTCAAGTGACCAATTCTACGTTTGCTAACTTTCAATAAGTTTACTACCTATACTTATTCAATGTGAAGTCATTACTCCCCATGGTATAAGCATATGAAACATATATAAATACATATTTATGATATTCAATTATTCAACCATTTACTCATAGGATATACGTGAAGCACGTGAGTAAATGACAAACTACTCCAAAAGAAAATAGTGAAGGACATTGAGTAGTCAAATGATGAACTAGCCATGGGAGGATTCTTTTTCATTTAATAATTCAGATCCAATGATTTTATTCAAACAGCAAGTAAAATTGAAACTACTCTCCAAGCAAAACACATATCATGTGACGAATAAAAATATAGCTCCGAGTAAGGTATACCGATAGTTTTGAAGACGAAAGAGGGGATGCCTTATGGGGCATCCCCAAGCTTAGGTCCTTGAGTATTCCTTGAATATTACCTTGGGGTGCCTTGGGCATCCCAAATCTTAGGGTCTTTCCACTGCTTATTCTCCTCATATCGATATCTCACCCAAAACTTGAAAACTTCAATCACACAAAACTTAAGGGAACTTCGTGAGATAGGTTAGTATGATAAAGAGTAAACCATTCACTTTGGTACTGTCAAAGACAAGGTTCATAATTTTTCTCACACAATGCCTACTGTACAATATCATTTCTACAATTTATATTGAGAAATATAAGCAATAGAAACTAGAAAACAAGCAAACTATGCAATGAAAACAGAATCTGTCAGAAACAGAACAGTCTGTAATGATCTGAACACTAACCATACTTCTGCTACTCAAACAATTATGAAATAAATTGGTGGACGTGAGGAATTTTTCTATTAATCTTCTTCAAAAAGAATAAGCACCAAAGCACTCTTCTGTAAAAAATGGCAGCTAATCTCGTGAGCGCAAAGTTTCTGTCTTTTACAGCAAGATCACATTAACTTTCACCCAAGTCTTCCCAAAGGTCTTACTTGGCACTTTATTGAAACAAAAGCTATAAAACATGATTACTACAGTAGCTTAATCGTGTAAACACACAAAAACAATAAGGGTAAATATTCGGTTGTCTCCCAACAAGCGCTTTTCTTTAATGCCTTTTAGCTAGGCATGATGTTTTCAATGATGCTCATATAAAAGATAAGAATTGAAACATAAATAGAGCATCATGAAGAATATGACTAGCACATTTAAACATATCACACTTAATATTCCTAGGGATTTTGCAAGCACACAATTTATGGGAACAAGAATTAACTAGCATAGGAAGGCAAAACAAGTATAACTTCAAAACTTTAAGCACATAGAGAGGAAAACTTGATATTATTGCACTCCTACAAGCATGTATTCCTCCCTCATAATAATTTTCAGTAGCATAATGAATGATTTCAACAATATTACCATCACATAAAGCATTCTTTTCATGATCTACGAGCATAGAAATTTTTCTAGTCTCCACATAAGCAAAATTCTTCTCATTCGGAATAGCGGGATCACTAGTTCCTAAAGTTGACACTCTTCCAAACCAGCTTTAGAGGATAGTATTATTCATACTCCAAAATATATAAGTGAAGTTCATTGAGCATTCTACAATTAATATAAACTAACCCATATCCAAGCTCAAAATATATAAGTGAAGCACACGAAGCATTCTATAAAACCATACTCAAAAGATTTAAGTGAAGCACAAAGAGCAATTCTATAAGATCATACTTAAAAGATATAAGTGAAGCACATAAAGCATTCTATAAACCAATTAAGGGATATCTCATACTAGAATGGTTCTTAAATAAAAAAGAAAAACACAAAGGACACAAATCATGTGAACAAAACAAAAACCGAGGTATACCGATAATCGTTGAAGAAGAAAGATGGGATGCCAACCGGGGCATCCCCAAGCTTAGATGCTTGAGTATCCTTAGAATATTTACTTGGGGTTCCTTGGGCATCCCAAAGTTTGAGCTCTTTCCTCTCTTTATTCTTCTCACATCGGTAACTCCTCGTTCTTCGAACACTTCATCCACACAAAACTTTAACAAAAACTTTGTGAGATCCGTTAGTATAATAAAGCAAATCACTACCTTTAGGTACTATTGTGAACTCATTCTAAATTCATATTTGTGTAATATCTACTGTATTCCAACTCATCCATGGTTCATACCCTCCGATACTACTCATAGATTCATCTAAATAAGCAAACAACACATAGAAAACAGAATCTGTCTAAAACAGGATAGTCTGTAGTAATCTGGAGGTTTAGTAGACTTCTGTAACTCCAAAAATTATGAAATAAATTTGAAAATTTGAAAAATTTATGAAGAAGTAATGTGCAGAAAGTTTCATACCCATTTGGCTTTCCAGTAAATAATGTAAAATCACGCACTACAGCCAAAGTTTCTGTTTTTGTTCTGCACATAGTAAACAAGCAATCTAATCATCCTAAAACCAAATATTGGCACATTATTTTTATAATACAATGGATATATATAAGGGGATAATTATTTACAGATAAACTTCCATGAAAAATTCTACATTGTTTCCGTGAGCATGAACACAAGTGCTCAAGGTCGACCCTCACTTCTTCAATGCATAACTTTCCAATCACTTCTCTTTTTGAAAAACTTTTTAGGCATGAGAGGCAAGTAATTTTTTTGTATTTTCATTATTTAAATTTTTTTGTATGTTTCACCCACAAATAAACAGAAACAAAAAAGGACAAACAAAATCTACTTTGTGAAGGAAGCAAACAAGCACACACAAGAATATCAACCCCACAATATTGCTACCCGGCAACGGCGCCAGAAAAGAGCTTGATAATCCCCAAGTGCAGGGAATCATCATCGCAATTTCCAAAGGTGGAAGTGATAAGTATGGAGTGTAGAACCCACAATGAGCTAAAGGTAAGATCAATATTCTCTCAAGCCCTATCTGCGACTGATATGACTCGACGTACACCGAGCGTTTGCTTCCAACTAGAAACGAGAAATAAAACTACGTTGTGGGTATGAGGTGGATAACTTTGTATGATATCGGAGAGCTAAAATATGAAAGTAGGTGCTGTTATCATGAATTTAGAATATATTACTAGGTATTATAAATAGCGAGTGTGGAATAATGGTGGATTGGTGTGTGGGCTTGTCCTAGGCAATTGTTAACAAGACCAGTAATCACTATTGCAGTTTCATACGAGGGAGAGGCATAAGCTAACATACTTTCTCTACTTGGATAATATGCATTTATGATTGGAACTCTAGCAAGCATCTGCAACTACTAAAGATCATTAAGGTAAAACCCAACCATAGCATTAAAGCATCAAGTCTTCTTTATTCCCATACGCAACAACCCCCATACTCGGGTTTGTGTTTCAGTCACTCACCAACCCACTATAAGTGAATCATGAACGTATTGCAACACCCTACAACGGGAATCCCTCATGCTTGCACGACACGGTGGGCACACAAGACAGCACCAAAGTAAAACATACAACTCATACCAATCTAGATCATAAATCAACCCAAAGACAAAGGATAACTACTAAAAACATCATAGGATGGCAACACATCATTGGATCATAAGATGTGGCATAAAGCACCATGTTCAAGTAGGGATTACAGCGGGGTGCAGGAGAGTGGACCGCGTAAAAGAGATGAGGATGGTGATGATGATGGTGATGTTGATGAAGACGATCAGCGCGGCGATGATTCCCCTCTCGATGGCACTCCGGTGCCACCAAGAGAGAGGACGAGAGGCTCTCCCCCTTGTGCTTCCTCCTCCATGGACTCCCCCCTGGATGGGGAGAGGTTTCCCCTCTGGTCCTTGGCCTTCATGGTGATGATGGCCCCTCCGGAATCCTCCTCCATGCCCTCCGGTGATGATGGCTGAGGGAGTCCTGGATTAGGGGGTCCTCGGACAGCCGGACTATATCCTTCGGCTGGACTGTTGGACTATGAAGATACAAGATTGAAGACTTCGTCTCGTGTCCGGGTGAGACTCTCCTTTTCATGGAAGTCAAGCTTGGCAATTCGGATATGTAGATCTCCTCCCTTGTAACCGACTCTATGTAACCCTAGCCCCTCCGGTGTCTATGTAAACCGGAGGGTTTAGTCCGTAGGACAACAGCAATCATAATCATAGGCTAGCTTCTAGGGTTTAGCATCGACGATCTCGTGGTAGATCAACTCTTGTAATACTCATATCATCAAGATCAATCAAGCATGAAGTAGGGTATTACCTCCATCGAGAGGGCCCGAACCTGGGTAAACATTGTGTCCCCTGCCTCCTGTTACCATCCGCCTTAGACGCACAGTTCGGGACCCCCTACCCGAGATCCGCCGATTTTGACACCGACATTGGTGCTTTCATTGAGAGTTCCACTGTGCCTTCATGATAAGGCTTGATGGCTCGTCTTGTTGTCAAGGACAACATTACCTCGGGGGGAGCCCTGGCTGTAGGCCAAACTCTCCGACTAGGCAGCTTCGTCATGACCGCCAGTTCGGCCGTCGCGCCGACTATGACTTCTCGGGTCATCAAAAACAGCCTCTATGTCGGCTCGGGATTCGCCGAGCAGATGGATCCAATAGAGCTCTCTTCTCTGAATGAGCTCTTGGATCGCATCGCCGCCCTGGGAGTCGCAACGGACTATGATGGGATCGGGCTTAAACCCGACCAAAGGGAGATTAAATCTCCGCCAGTCACCCATCAGATAGCGGTGGTGGAGGAGCAATCTAGCAATTCTTCCTCTAATTTGAGGACAAACTATGTCCGGATTCCCGAGCTGTCCGAGCCAGATACCCGTCCACGGGAGGACATGGCTCAAGCTTCGAACCTAGAATCAGACAGCGGGCCAGAACAATTGGGCAACATCCCGGAGTCCGAACTGCCAAGCTCGGAAACTCCTCCGCCCCTAGGACTCAGATCGGGTCAGGGTTTTGACCTAAATTTACCCACCCACCCAGACTCAAGTGATCTTTCCCACATTAGACAAGAGCCCCAAGAGACAGTACATCCCTATTGGGCCAGATTCCTCCTTGTAATGAGCAAGGCCAAGGACTGTCACGAGGAAGACGCAATTTCATTCTTTTGCAAAAATTGCACGGACAAGGGAATCCTCAACGCCATAAGTCGCCGTGACATAGCACACTTTGCTGACTTAGCGGCCATAGTACGGAAGTACTGTGCGATGGAAAGCGCCTGGAAAACCCAAACAAAATTCTGGGACCCTCCGGCTCTCACTAAACCCCCCGTCTGAACTAAAAGGGTGTACTCTCATAAGTCACCCGTTCCAATTACAAAGAAACAAAAGCCCACTACAAGGCGTAGAACTTATTGGAGGGATGGCTCAATGGGCCATGCAAAATTCACAGTACAACGGATACCATGCCAACACACAGCCTTAGAGCATGTTGGATACTCCAGCAGGTGGCCAAGAGCGGCGAGGATATCCTCATCAACAATACAACAGAGCACCATCCCGTGGAAAATAACAATACAGTATTGACAGTCTTCGAGACCTTTGCCTCAAATAATAGGCACAAGCGAACACTCCGTAGCCTTGCCGAAGTCTGCCACGTTGCTGCAATAAATACATGGAACAACACGGCCATAACCTTCAATGCCAGTGACGAACCTCAATTCCAAACAGCCCGAGTACCGGCCGCTTTGGTCCTTAGTCCAATTGTGGACGGCTTCCGGCTTACTAAAGTGCTTATGGACGGTGAAAGCGGATTAAACCTCATCTATGAGGAAACTCTTAGCAAAATGGAAATAGACAAGAGCCCCATTGAGCAAAGTAGCATAACCTTCAGAGGAATCATCCCTAGTTGGGAGGCACATTCCAAGTGACCCCGTTCAGTAGCGGATACCATGCCCTTTTAGGGCCGGAGGCATTCACGATCTTCCAAGCTATACCCCATTATGGGTACATGAAGCTCAAAATGCCCGGGCCTAATGGAATCATCACTCTGGCTAGTGATCCCGACATAGCACTCCGTGCCGAAAACAAAACCGCCGCAGTAGCCCTCGAGGCGTTATCCGAAGCCCTTGCGGCCAAAGAACTAACTGCGCCGCGCTCCACATTGGACAGGGACGATGTGATACTCGACAAAAGACCCAAGTCCACCTCTTTTAAACCAGCAGACGAAATAGTCAAATTCCAGGTCCACCCAACGGACCCTACAAAAACAGCATCCATCGGGGCATAGCTGAACCCCACAAAAGACACCGCACTTCGGGAGTACTTGTGTGAGAATTGGGACATCTTCTCCTGGCATCCTTCATACATGCCAGGAATCCCACGCAGGCTGGCCGAGCATAGCCTTAACATTCTAAAGGGGTTCAAGCCGGTCAAGCAGACTCTTCGGCGTTTCTCTGAACCTAAGCAACAAGCCATGGCAGAAGAGCTAGCCAAGTTGCTCGAGGCCGGATTCATTAGAGAAATAAATCATCCGGACTGGCTAGCAAACCTGGTGATGGTACCAAAGAAGGACAAATCCCGGCGCCTATGTGTCGATTTCAAGGACCTTAACAAGCCTTGCCCCAAGGATCCCTTCCCCCTCCCCCGCATCGATCAAATTATCGACGCTACCGCAGGACATGACTCATTGTGCTTCCTTGACGCATACTCCGGATACCATGAAATTAAGATGGCGGAGCCCGATCAAGCCGCAACGGCATTCATCACTCCATATGGCCCCTTCTGTTTTAACTACATGCCTTTTGGGCTCAAAAACGCCGGTGCAACCTATCAACACATGATTCAGACATGCCTAGAAACACAAATCGGCAAAACAGTGGAGGCATATGTAGACGATTTGGTCATTAAAACAAGACACATCGAATCCTTAATAGACTACTTGAGTCTCACGTTCGACAATCTCCAAACATATGACATCAAGCTCAATCCGGAAAAATGTGTTTTCGGCGTGCCGAACGGAAAGCTCTTGGGCTTCATCGTCTCCAATAGAGGAATTGAAGCAAATCCGGCTAAAATCCGAGCTTTGTCACAGTTGTCTATCACAACAGACCTCAAGAAAATCCAGAAGTTAACTGGATGTGTGGCTACCTTAAGCCGCTTTATCTCCCGATCAGGAGAAAAGGTGCTACCTATTTATCGCCTTCTTCGACGCACCGAACACTTCGAGTGGATGGATGCAGCCACGGCCGGATTGGAAGAAATAAAAGCCATATTGGCCAACAACCCAATATTGGCCGCGCCAAATGTCGGCGAACCAATGCTGTTATATATAGCGGCAACACACCAAGTTGTAAGCGCAGTGCTCATCGTCGAACGAGAGATGGACGGACATAAGTTCCCGCTTCAAAAGCCGGTATAGTATGTATCCACCGTCCTCACTCCTTGCAAATCACGGTACCCACATTATCAAAAGATAGCATACACGGTCTTCATGGCATCCCAGAAACTACGACACTACTTTCAAGTGTGTTCAATTACGGTGGCATCCGAAGTACCACTGAATGACATAATAAATAACCGCGATGCCATGGGCCAGATTGCTAAATGGGCTATCGAGCTCACCCCGTTCGACATAACATATAAACCACGGTGAGCCATTAAGTCGCAAGTACTGGCTGATTTAGTTGCCGAATGGACAGAAGCCGAACACCCTAAAGAGTATGGCGCGTACTCCAATTGGATCATGCACTTTGACGGCTCTAAGATGCTGGCGGTTCTGGGGGCAGGCGTCGTCCTGACATCCCCCACCGGAGATTCAGTCCAATACGTACTCCAAATAGTACGCACAGACTCCAACAATGTAGCAGAATATGAGGCCTTGTTGCATGGTCTCCGGATGGCAGTCTCCATGGGCATTCAACGCCTAGAGGTGCAGGGGGATTCAAACCTCGCAATATCTCGAATAAATGGGGACTTTGATGCCAAGGACCCAAAACTGGCGGCTTACCACAACGCCATCCTCAAAATGTCAGCTCGGTTCGAGGGCCTTGAATTCCACCATATGGTCCGAGAAAACAATCAAGCGGCGGATATCCTCGCCCGCATCGGCGCTAAGCACGACCCTATCCCACCTAATATCTTCTTGGAAAGACTGTTTAAGCCATCCATGGTGTGGGAAGGGGAGACCGACAAAAACAGTCTAGATCCAGCCACAACACCAGACCCCGAACACTCTGACGTAATCGGAGGCTCTGCCACAGAAATAACACCTTCGACCCACGTGATTATGGCTGTCATCGCCCCATGGACAGAACCCTTCTTGGCTTACCTAACTAGGCAAGAACTCCCGATGACCCAAACGAGGCACGTTGCATTGTGCGACGGTCTAAACCCTACAAGGTCCACGAGGGAGAGCTTTATAAGAAAAGCGCTACCGGAGTACTTCAAAGGTGCATCTCCGAAGAGGAAGGACGGCAACTTTTGGCAGAAATTCATGCTAGACTTGGTGGCCACCACGCTACAGCTCGGGCCCTTGTAAGCAAGGCCTTCCGTACAGGTTTTTACTGGCCGACGGCCCGAGCAGACGCACAGGACCTCTTTCAACATTGAGTCAGTTGCCAGCTTTTTGCAAACCAAAGCCATATGCCACCTACTGCTCTCCAAACAATCCCCATTACTTGGCCCTTTGCGGTCTGGGGGCTTGACATGGTCGGACCCTTAAAGGGGGAAGCCACAAGAAAAAAATACCTATTGGTCATGGTGGATAAATTCATCAAATGGATAGAAGCCAAACTAGTTAAAACGGCCGAGTCCGGACTAGTGATAGACTTCATATTCGGGGTTGTACACCGTTATGGCGTCCTCCACAGCATCATCACCGATAATGGATCGAACTTTGCAGTCGACAACGTAAAAACTTGGTGCAGCAAAATGGGCATTAAGCTCGATTATGCCTCTGTCTATCACCCGCAAACTAACGGTCAAGTCGAGCGAGCAAATGGTCTTATCATGAGCGGCATTAAACCCAGATTAGTGCGATCCTTGAAGGAATCAGATACGCACTGGGTGGAGGAGCTTGACTCCATCCTATGGCGGCTGCGGACCACGCCGAATCGCACTACCGGATACAGACCTGTTCTTTATGGTGTATGACGCAGAGGCGGTACTGCCCTGCGACATCTTTCATGACTCACCTCGAGCTTGATCGACGGGACAGTTTGGATGCCCTGGAGGAGGAGCGTGATGTGGCAAAAGCCCGCTCCGCATCCTATCAGCAATAGGCTCGGCGGTACCAAAGCAGAGAAGTACGGGCCAAAACTTATAATGTTGGCGAACTCGTTCTACGCCTACCAGAGAAGAAAAAGGACAAGCTCAAGCCCAAAATGGGAAGGTCCCTTCATTATTGACAAAGTTCTGACCAGTGGAGCGTATCATCTGTGGGATGCATCAGACAATCGACTCGAGCCAAACCCGTGGAACGCAGCCATACTCAGAAGGTTCTACGCCTAGTGCAGGACTCTGTGTTCGTCTCCTTACCTCCGTCAATTTTTTATATATCCGTTATCTGTCTTTTCTTTCTTTCTTTCTTCCCTTCTTCTTCACGGCCTTAAAAGGTTAAAACGTGTCTTGACTACACAATCTTGACACGCTAGGCGTGCTCATTGTACCTGGGGGCTTCTTATACAAAAGCTTAATATAACTATGTTCCAAGCTCTATGCCCCCCGCACATGTGTTACTTTTCCACATGTACCTTTTCTTCGCCATTATATGCATCGATATGACTTAAGTTTTGGCTAAATGGGTTGCCTGGCTCTTGTGTTTATGCCCTACGTTCCCGTTAATTCGGCTAGGGCATTAGGGGAGCACCTCTACGATTGTTTCTACCGGGTCAGCTGGAGGTGTACCTCAGACTGGGTGAAGCCGAAAACTAGCATTCTTTAGGGAATATTTGGTCGGAGAACAAAAGATGACTTTTATTTATTGTAATACATGCCCCCATATGTTTATATCATGTGTCTCTTCTCGCAGTTCGGACATGCACATTAATGCATGCGTACCTAGGGAAAGGAACCCTTAACGAAACTATTCTCCCTGGAAGATGTTTCTTACTACCATGTAATATAACATAGCTAGTTGGGTACTTGTCTGTTCAAGCACTTACGACCTCTACGCCTGTTTTCCACGCGTACCCCGGTTTTTACATTACTGAGAAGGTATTCGGATACACTCCGGACTGTCGGGTCCGGAAGTTGAAGTGAAAAGGTCCGCCATGACAAATGATTTACAATCCGGCTAGGGACAATATATGTCACTTGAAGTACATAGTCACTTAGACTGACTATATTCTTCTTCTATACCATCCAACAGGCTGTCTAGCCTACAATCCTGTTGGGAATACTTTGCGGCTAATTTCACCTGGTCATACACCAAACTGACGGGAATCTCTTTCCCATCAGACCCCACAGGTCTGACCTCGGCCATGTGGTTCGGGTCAGCCTTGGTATATCGCGTCTTCACCATGGCCCGGGCTTCCCTTGCACCTTGTCAGCAGGCTGATATCTTCCATAACCGGAAGCGCCGCCGCGCTCCCTTGAGCATCTCTACAAGCTCCCCCATGCCTCCTGGCAGTGAGGCGGATGGCCACAAGGCATGGGCAATGCCCTTCATCACCTGCCGAACATGTTCGGGCAGTTGTGAGAGCTCTGGCAGAACATCACCCGCAGACCCGGGCATCTCCTCTGCAGGACGCCCCGTTAGCATACCTACAGATATAACTCTATTAGCCGGTTTCTTCGCCGAACTCTATAAAAGTTCGTTCAAGCTCTTACTAAAAATGACGCGTCGAAGCCTCTTATTCTCCTTCACGGAGTCAGCAAGCTGGGCCCGAACATCTTTCAGTTCAACGCCCAGCCGGGTATTGTCATCTTGGAGATCGTTTTTCTCCCGCCTAACCTGCGTAAGCACGTGCTCGCCAGCCTTTAACTGTCATTGAGCATTTTGCTCATCCCCTCGCACGACCTCCGGATTCACTCCGGGATCATCTGCAGAGTCTATTGTTAGATTTGCATGCCGGATACTAAATGGTACATGCCATTATTTTAGATACACACAAGTGTTACCAGATGGGGCCTTCTCGGACCCCTTCACTGTGGCAACTGCGGCCCGTATCTAGGCTTTGCACTCCTTCAGCTCTTGAGACAACTGGGTATTCTTCTCCGTAAGAACCTACGCAAACAATGATCCTTAAATCAGTTGTGCCAACTGTTTCAAGTCTCAGGGGCTACTGATATACATAATTATTAGATTTTCCTACCCGTATATCCTTCACATACTGGTCCGTGTCTTGGGCAAGACCATTTTGAGCAGCTTGGATGTATGCGTCTCCTGAGTTGAAGGCATCGAACGCCTCTTGAGAGAAACAAGCGTCGTGGAGTATGGCCCGGCGACACCTGTGATTCATGGCACTCTCCACTTAGATATTCTTGGCGTACAACCTATCCGCATCCTTTGTAGGAGGAACATCCAGTGTTGGACCAACGTTAGCATCTGCCTCTAAGTCCGGCTCTGGAGCCCGGCTAGTGGAGGCTTGGCCAGCAGGTTCTCTGGATATGGTCCGGCGAGCGTTTTTCCTGCCAGGAACCATGGACGTTATTATATTTTAAAAGACGACAAGCACGGAGTGGGGTTCTTTTTCATACCTCTACGACGGCGTCTCAGTCCTAACCGCCTTCCTTTTAAGCCCACTAGGCTTCGGTGCCCCTTGTTGGTGAGTCACTGCGGGTTTGGTAAGGCATCCCGAGGGCCTTCCCTGTAAGACAACATATGTGTGCGGTAGGCGAAGTGCGAAAAATAGGGATCCTTCTCGGAAGTTGGGACTCCAGTTTTACTTACATGCGATGCAGGGAGCAGTCCAGGATAATCGGCTATGATGGCTACCAAGGCACCGTCACAGCTTAACTGATAGAACATCTTGTCGATGAGCTCCACAAATGTGTCTGGATCTTCTTCGAGTCCGGGGTCGAGGGCCCGATCTAGGTCCTCTGGTTGTGGAGACGGGTTGTGGACCTCCCTCACAGCTTTTCGAAGCTCCTGCTATGAAATAGCAAGGTAAATACTTATGACGAAGAATGCGGGAAGGTCTGGAGTAGAAAGTAGCAGCTCACCCAGTTTGGGGGGTTGTACATGGAGAATCCATCCCGTGGCTTAATGCGGATGAACTCCTCTTCCTATCCTTTATATAAATCGGAGAATATTTTCGCTAGAGCAGCGGCGGAGTCCGGTCCCTTATGACCGCAGCGGGTGGCATCGTCTTCGCCATTGAAGTGCCACATGGTTTGTCCCCGATATTGAAGTGGCTGCACCCCCCGCATTATACATATTGACATAACCTCGATTATTGTCAATCCTGATTTGGCCAGCATTTTTATCCGGCCCATCAGGTAAAGGACCTCTCTATTATCTTCCTCCTGGTAGCTCCGAGGGCGCCAGCTGCGGTGTTTCTTCAAAGGGGCGTTATCGAACTCAGGAAGGCACATCCGAATAGGGTCCGGAAGGGGGACGTCCTCCATATAAAACCACTCCGAAGGTCAGTCTTCGAATGTCTTCTTCGGAGTACCGGACAGGTATCCGGTCTCGGCGATGCGCCATATCTCGGCTCCGCCCACTTGATATATTGACCCCTCCTGTGTACGGGGTACGAGGCAGAATAACCTCTTCCATAACTCAAAATGAGCTTCACAGCCCAAAAACAGCTCGCAAAGGGCAACGTAGCCAGTAATGTGTAATATGGAGGTGGGAGTAAAGTTATGCAGCTGGAGGCCGTAGAACTCCAGGAGCCTGAGGAGGAATGGATGGATTGGAAATCCAAGCCCCCTCAATAAGTAAAGGACAAGGCATACCCGCTCCCCCATGGATGGGTTGAGAAAGCTCTCCGCTTGCTCCCTGCCGTTGTAAATGGCAAGACCGGCTCGAACGGGGACCATATACGCTGGACGGAGAAATCCCTGGGTCTGTAACTCTAATAATTGGTTGTGGGGGACGGAACACTTCTTCCAATCGCTTGGCTTAGGGCTACCGGGGTGAGAGGAGGAGCTACGATGGCCGGCCATGATGGGACGGACTTTTTCCAGGCGCGCTCCGATGGATACTCGCTGTGGGAGGACGGTGTGATCTGGATCTGAGGATCCCCGTCTCTTTAAATAGACGATTTACTCACATGGTTAGGGTGGCAAGTGTAAAAATGCCCCGACTTCTCGCATTCGCTCAACACGTGGGTGATAGCCATTATTAGGTGCAGAAGCCAAGGAGTGCAACATTCACGGGAAGCCAAACACTACTCGACAGGTATTCTGAATTTGGAGAGGAACCCGCCTTGCAATGTCAAAGACAATCTGCGCGCCGGACTCATCATCATTGAAGCCTGGTTCGGGGGCTACTGAGGGAGTCCTGGATTAGGGGGTCCTCGGACAGCCAGACTATATCCTTCGGCCGGACTGTTGTACTATGAAGATACAAGATTGAAGACTTCCTCCCGTGTATAGGTGGGACTCTCCTATGCATGTAAGGAAAGCTTGGCAATTCAGATATGTAGATCTCCTTCCTTGTAACCGACTCTGTGTAACCCTAGCCCCCTCCGGTGTCTATATAATCCGGAGGGTTTAGTCCGTAGGACAACAAAAATCATAATCATAGGCTAGCTTCTAGGGTTTAGCCTCTACGATCTCGTGGTAGATCAACTCTTGTAATACTCATGTCATCAAGATCAATCAAGCAGGAAGTAGGGTATTATCTCCATCGAGAGGGCCCGAACCTGGGTAAACATTGTGTCCTCTGCCTCCTGTTACCATCCGCCTTAGACGCACAGTTCAGGACCCCTTACTCGAGATCCGCCCGTTTTGACACCGACAGTGGCCCCCTCCGGCGGGTTGCAAAGAGGGCCTAGATTGGTTTTTGGTGGCTACAGAGGCTTCTGGAGGCGGGACTCCCCATCTAGGTTAATTTTCTGAGATTTCTGTATTTATAGGAATTTTTGGCATCGGTCTCACGTCAAGGAGGTGCCCGAGGCGTCCACGAGGCAGGCCCACGCGCCTGGGGGGGCGCCCCCCACCCTCGTGGACGCCCCGGGACTCTCCTGGCCCAACTCTTTTACTCCGGGGTCTTCTTTTGGTCCATAAAAAATCGTCAAAAATTGGCACGTCAATTGGACTCTGTTTGATATTCCTTTTCTGTAAAGCTCAAAAACAAGGGAAAAAAAGAAACTGGCATTGGGCACTAGGTTAATAGGTTAGTCCCAAAAATCATATAAAATAGCATATAAATGCATATAAAACATCCAAGGTTGATAATATAATAGCATGAATACTTCATAAATTATAGATACGTTGGAGATGTATCATCCAGCTACGGCGGCTCTTCCTCCGGCGAGAGGTCTAGCAGCGGCGGTTACAACCAACCGCCACGCCGCCGTGCCCGCTTCGAAGGTGGTAGCAGGTCGTCTCGTTGTCGCGCCTCCGTGAAGCGTGAGGAGGGGTCCGGCTGAGCTCAGGACGGTGCCAGGAGCCTGCCTCCGTGGACCGCTGTAGGGACAGGCACCGCTTTTATTTTATTCTTCCTTTCCTTCCTACATCAAAAAGAAACCAGAATGGGCCCCAGAGTGGCATGTATCAAACTATGATCTCAATCATTATGTTATGTTTGTCGTTCCTGTGCTGAGTCGCAACATTGTCATTTTATGTAGGGATAACTTAGCTTGACTTGCTCGGAGTAGCCTCCTCCTCACGAGGCGCTTGTTTCCTGATGCCTGCCGAGGCCTCCTTAGCCTGGTAGGCGCTTCGGAACTGCAAAATATTTGTTAAGAGGCTTATCGTTCACCCAAGCCTTGGTCATAGGCACCGCCGGCCTTGACCCAGTGCTTCATATCGCGGTACCCGAGGGGCACGGATTAGGAGAGGTGCGCCAGCTTGTGGGCTCAAACGAGGGTGCCTCGCGAAAAGAAGACGAAAGACAAAAGGAAAAACGGTCACGAGGGCACCCGTCCAACCCCCTCACGAGGAATGCGAGAGAGAGTACATGCTAGACTGAAGACGGAAACAGAGGCAGAAGGCGAACCAAGTCAGCGAAGAATACCAAAAGCAAACTTAAATTAAAAGAGGGGCAAGCCAACTTTGGAAAGCAAATGAAAAGCCGCGTCCGGCACCTAGTCTAGCCTTCATGTCTTCTCACTAGCGCGGAGCTAAGTGCTGCCACTTGGATGTGGGAGGGAGCCCCCAAGGACCGAGGGCGGCACTCCTGAGACTCCTGGGCGTGTACAGCCCCACTCGTTATTATGTGAGAGGGTCACGGGCGGCGATCTTCACAGGCACGGGGCCTTGCTTCACAGGCGCTGGGCCTTGCTTCATCGGTAGAACTTCCGGAGGTGCTGGATGTTCCAGGCGTTCTGGATGAGTACCCCATCTTGTGTCTCCAGGCACGCAGCGCCATGCCTGGAGACATGGACGACCTTGAACGGGCCCTCCCACATGGGTGAGAGCTTATGCAGCCCTTCTGTGGAGAGCACCCGCCTCAGGATGAGGTCACCCACCTCAAGCATCCTGGAGCGAACGCTGCGACAGTGGTACCGCCGCAGCGCCTGCTGCTACCTTGCCGCTCGTAGTGCAGCTTCACGGTGACGTTCCTCCCCCAGCATGAGGTCCATCCCTCGCCTGGTGTCCTGCTGCATTTCATCGAACGCCAGGACCCGTGCGGAGCGATGTCTCACCTCATGAGGGAGGACTGCTTCTGCTCCGTAGACGAGGAAGAACGGCGTCTCGCCCGTCGGTTTGGTGGCGGTGGTGCGGATGGACCACTTCATGGACTGGAGCTCATTGTGCCAGCCCCTGCCACAGGCTTCGAGCTTCTTCTTGAAGGTCCTGGTCTTGAGGCCTCTCAGGACCTCCGTGTTGGCGCATTTGACCTGGCCATTGCTCCTAGGGTGCGCTACTGAAGCATAGCAGATCTACATTCCAAGGTTAGCACAATACGTTTTGAAGAGATTACTGGTGAACTGCGAACCATTATCGGTGATGATGTGGTTGGGGACCCCGAAACGGCTCACGAGACCCTTGATGAACTTGACCGCAGAGTCAGCTGGGATGGTGCGGACGGCTTCCACCTCCGCCCACTTAGTGAACTTGTCGATGGCGACATAGAGGTACCGATAGCCCCCAGGTGCCCGAGGGAACTGGCCCAGGATATCCAGTCCCCAGTCTATGAACGGCCATGAGAGTGGAATGGTCTGGAGGCCCTGAGCCGGCTGATGGATCTGCTTGGCGTGGAATTGGCAGGCCTCGCGGGACTTCACCAGCTCACCTGCGTCATTGAGTGTTGTAGGCCCATAGAATCCGCTGCAGAATGCCTTGCCGATGAGGGTTCGTGACGATGAGTGGTGCCCGCAGTCCCCGCCATGTATGTCAGCTATTAGCTCTTTCCCCTGTTCCCTGGAGATACAACACAGTGAAACGTCATTTGGTTGCTTCCTGTATAACTCACCGTCCTGGATGCAGTATGTCGTGGCCCGCCGGGCCACACGCTCCGCGTCCTCCTCCTTCTCTGGCAACGTCCCTTGCATCAGGTATTCCTTGAATTCCTTGGTCCAGCATCCCTCCTGGGACTCGAGCGCCAAGAGTAAGCGCGCTCCCGAGGTTGGGCCACGGGCTGGGACTCCTGTGGCAGGCGGCTGCGGGAGTTCCTCCCGAGGCTGAGCTGTTCTTGAAAGCGGTGGTGTTGCTGATGGCTTGAAGAGCCGCTCCTCAAGGACGCCAGGATCTTGGGGTTGCCGCTAGGATGCCCTTCTGGCATTGTCGTCGGCTTCCTTGTGGTTCCCCGTGGCACGTGCTACAACTCTAGGCCCAGGAACTGCTTCTCCATCTTGCGTACTTTCGCGAGGTATGCCTCCATGTGTTCGTCCTTCGACTCGTATACCTTGTTGGAGAAGTTGACGAGGAGCTGCGAGTCGCCCCTAATGGTGAGACGCTTCACCCCCATTGTCGCTGCAGATTTCAGGCCGGCTATGAGGCCTTTGTATCCTGCAATGTTGTTGGAAACCTTCTCGCCTTGCTGGAAGCAGAGCTGCACGGTGTAGTAGAGCTTGTCCTAAGTGGTCGAGATGAGCACTGCTCCAGCCCCCGCGCCTTGGCGCGCGAAGGCACCATCGAAATACATGGCCCAGCCGTCGGGCACCTCGCTTCCCTGCGAGAGGGACCGGTCCTCGCCTATTTCAAGTGCTGGGGCGTCTGTCCATTCTACGACAAAATCGGTGAGTGCGGCCCCCTTGATGACCCTGGTGGTGCTGAACTCCAACTGGAATGCCTACAGCTCGATGTTCCACTCAGCGACCCTTCCGGCAGAGTTGGGGCTCCTGACCACTCTCTCCAATGGGTAGGAGACGACCGTGATGGGGTGGCCCTGGAAGTAGTGCCGCAACTTACACGAGGCCACTAAGAGCGCGAGTAAGAGCTTCTGAGGCATAGGATATCATGCCCTTGCGTCCCGCAACACTGTGCTGACGAAATACACCGGGTGCTCGACGAGAGTTGGCGCATTGGTGAGGCTCGTGTCTTGCGGGAGTTGGGGCGTCTCCTGAGGTAGTGGAACCCCCGGCGCTTGATCGCCTGTCGGGGCCTCGACGACATCGTCCTACCGAGCTTAGACCTCTGTTGATGTTGTTACGGCCCTTGCGACACCTTCCCGGTCTTGCGTCATCGCGGCTGGTGGCGTAGCTCGGTGCGATGCGCCCTTGGCTTGGTGTTCTTCCTGAACCGCCACTAGAGTGGCACTGGCGGAGTAGGGAGTGGTGGCAAGATAAAGCACTTGGGGCTCGAGAGGTCGTGGCGCCACCATCACCGGAGGGCTGGTCAGGTATCTCTTGAGGTCTTGAAATGCTCGGTCGGCCTCCGGGGTCCACTCGAATGGGCCCTTCTTCTTCATCAGCTTGAAGAAGGGTAGGGCACGCTCTTCCAGCTTGGAAATAAAGCGTCCTAATGCAGTCACCCATCCAATAAGCTTCTGCACTTCCTTGAGGGTTTGTGGTGGACTCATGTCTTCAATGGCCTTGACCTTCTCTGTGTTGGCCTCGATCCCCTTGTGGGACACAAGGAAGCCCCGTAGCTTGCCGGAAAGGACGCCAAACATGCACCTCTCTAGGTTGAGCTACAAGTCCACCTGGCGGAGGCTTTCAAAGGTCTCCTCCAGGTCTTGGATCAAGGTCCTCGCCTCCCGAGACTTCACCACGATGTCGTCGACGTAGGCTTCAGCGTTCCTCCCGAGCTACCGGCCCAAGGCGATATGCATGAGCCGCTGGAAGGTTGCGCCTGCGTTACACAGCCCGAAAGGCATGCAAGTGTAGCATTACACCCCACACGGGGTCAGGAAGGCTGTCTTCTCCACATCTTCTACTGCCATCTTGATCTGGTGATATCCTGAGAATGCATCTACGAAGCATAGCAAGTCGCACTAGACAGTGGAGTCGACGATCTGGTCGATGCATGGAAGCGGGAACGGATCTTGGGGGCAGGCCTTGTTGAGATTGGTGAACTCGACGCACATCCACTCGTTCTCGCCTTTCTTGGGGACGACAACGGGGTTTGCCAGCCACTCGGGATACCGAACCTCGCGAATGACACCCGCAGCATCCAGCTGCTTGCGGGTTTCTTGGACGATGAAAGCTTGCTCCTCCGTGGACTGCCGCCTCGCCTTCTGCTTCACGGGGCGTACGTTGGGGCACACCTTCAGGTGGTGCTCTATCACCCCTCTTGGGACCACCAGCTGATCAGGCTCCCAAGCGAACACTTCCTTGTTTGCGTGCAAGAACTTCACCAACGTGTAACGCCCTCGATGCGGCTATATCTCCTACGTGTCGAAGCACGACCTAGAGGCATAACCGCATTGAAAGCAATGTCGCAAGTGAGGTAATCTTCACAAACAACCCATGTACATAAATAAAGGGGAAAGGTACATAGTTGGCTTACACTCGCCACGTCACACAAATACATAAATAAGTCATTACATTCATCCAATACACTCATGGTCCGACTACGGTACCAAAATAAAGATCAACCCCCAAATGCGACAAAGTCCCCGATCACCCCAACTGGGCACCACTACTGATCATCTGGGAAAGACACATAGTAACGATGAGAGTCTTCGTCGAACTCCCACTTGAGCTCGGTCAAATCGTCTGGAGCGGCATCATCGGTCCCTGCATTTGGTTTTGGAAGTAATCTGTGAGTCACGGGGACTCAGCAATCTCACACCCTCGTGATCAAGACTATTTAAGCTTATAGGTAAGGTAAAGGTATGATGTCGAGCTGCCGCAAGCGACTAGCATATATGGTGGCTAACATATTCGCAAAAGAGAGCGAGAAGAGAAGGCAAAAGCACAGTCGAACAACTATGATCAAGAAGTGATCCTAGAACAACCTACGTCAAACATTACTCCAACACCATGTTCACTTCCCGGACCTCACCGAGAAGAGACCATCACGGTTACACACGCGGTTGTGCATTCTAATTAAGTTTAGTTTAAGTCTTCTACAACCGGACATTAACAAATTCCCATCTGCCCATAACCGCGGGCATGGCTTTCGAAAGTTCAAATCCCTGCAGGGGAGTCCCAACTTAGCCCATTACAAGCTCTCACGGCCAACGAAGGATATTCCTTCTCCCAAGACAATCCGATTAGGCTCGGCATCCCGGTTACAAGACATCCTTGACAATGGTAAAACAAGACCAGCAACACCGCCTGAATGTGCCGACAAATCCCGATAGGAGTTGCACATATCTCGTTCTCAGGGCACACTCAGATGAGACTAGCTACGAGTAAAACCAACCCTCAAGTTTCCCCGAGGTGGCCCCGCATGCAGCTCAGTCAGACCAAGACTCAGAGGAGCACTGGCCCAAGGGTGTTTAAATAAAGATGACCCTTGGGCTCCGGAAACCCAAGGAAAAAAGAGGCTAGGTGGAAAATGGTAAAACCAAGGTTGGGCATTGCTGGAGGAGTTTTATTCAAGGCGAACTGTCAAGGGGTTCCCATTATAACACAACCGTGTAAGGAACGCAAAATCCGGGAACATAACACTGATATGACAGAAACTAGGGCGGCAAGAGTGGAACAAAACACTACGCAAAAGGCCGAGCCTTCCACCCTTTACCAAGTATATAGGTGCATTAAGATAAACAAGATAATAAGGTGATATCCCAACAATAAACATGTTCCAACAAGGAACGATCTCCAATCTTCACTTGCAACTAGCAATGCGATAAGAGGGGCTGAGCAAAGCGGTAACATAGCCAAACAACGGTTTGCTAGGACATGGTGGGTTAGAGGTTTGACATGGCAACATGGGAGGCATGATAAGCAAGTGGTAGGTATCATAGCATAGACATAGAAAAAGAGCGAGCATCTAGCAAGCAAAGATAGAAGTGATTTCGAGGGTATGGTCATCTTGCCTGCAAGGTTTTCAGAGTTGCCTTGATCCTCGTAGGCAAACTCAATGGGCTCCTCATTCACGAACTCGTCTCCCGGCTCTACCCAAACAAGAACAACAAGCAAAATGGAGGACAATCAACCACGTGCAATGCTCAAGCAACATGATGCAAACATGGTATGATATGCGGGATGCGATATGTGATGCATATGCATGATTTGGAAAGGAATGATTGAACCTGGTCTCAACTTGGAAGTCCAAGAGTTCCACTGTAAAGAGGAGTTGATTTCGGTTGAAATTGATATAAGGATCACCAGAATCGGATGCATGGTTTGGAAATGGCAAGCAAAACAAATATGGCACTGGTCTGCGATAATCAGCAAGTTACCAACTAAATGCATCAATATAAATATGCTACAACACTCAAACATGGCAACAAAATACATGTCATGGATCCAATCATGATGCTTGACAAAAGATGAACACTGAGCTATGGCTAATTCATCCATTAACAGGTTCAAACAAGCATGGCAAAAGTGCAAACGATAACAGGTTTCAGACTTTAACACAAGTCTGGAATTTACCATCAGGAAGCAATCTTTAGAGCATGAAAACTATATGCTATAGGAACATATCATGGCAAAAAAAGGCATGGCATGAAGCTACTCTAAGCATATAACAAAAATCTCTTAGTGACCTTGAGCCAAAAGGGATCAGAAAATACAATTGCAAGCATGTGAACATAGCAAAAACATAAACAGATTCAGACTTTGTGAAAAACTGGAGCATGTAAATAGATTAATAAGTAGGCATGTTTACGAGCTCGATGCACTCACTACAGAGCATGGCATGACAAACTAATAATACACACATCAAGAAGACATGTCATAGAAGCTAGACATGGCAAGAACAACAACATAGCATGCACGGATCAATAGCAACATCCTCGGCAAAATCGTTAAACATGTCAACAATCTGCCAGGAACATTTTATAGCAAAAGTAGAGCTCGATTGACTCAAGCTAGGTTGCTCCATAATTGCAAAAAAAGATATGGATGGATAGAGAACCACAATATTAATAAAACATCCTTACTGATCTTCCTCAAAAGAGGCACGGATCACTAGGAAACAACATGAACATATGGCATAACAACAAAATCAGGACAACGACTTAGTGAAATTCTAAGTCCCTGAAATCAGCATCATCGAGTAAGCTACTTTGCATGCTTGTTCTAGTCACCACAAAGATCACAAAAAATTACATGGCATACACCCCTGTAAAGATGGCATGGCATTTAACAAAACACATGTAGAGCTCAGGATCATATCATGCACACATAAATGATGGAAAAAAATGATAAAATGCCATTTGCTGAAACAAATCTGACATATTCCTCACATAGCCCTCTTCCAACAGCATTTCGGGCATCAAGATGAGCTCAAATGAAAATGATGCAGTAAGACGAAATGATGTACTCATCGAGGCGAACATTTTGATATGCTACACGCACGAATCGGAGCTACGGATGCAGAGTATGGCATGTCAAAGTATGCAAAATAGCTAGGGTTTCGGGAGGAAAAAGTCAACCCTCGCGTTTTTGGATTTGGATCTGGCCGGGCGATACTGTAGCATGCACTGTAGCAGTTGTCAGATCGAGGTCACCGAAGTCGTCCCTGGTCGCCGGAGTACTTGTCGGCGCCGTCGAGCGGAGGTGGCTGGAGGGAGTTGCGGGGACGGAGTTGGCTGGAGGTGGCGCGGCTCCCCGGTGGCGCGGCGGAGGCGAGGGAGACCGGAGGTGGCCTGCGAGGTCCGGCCGGCGAGGTAGAGTGTGGTGGCCGGTGAGCTGGAGTGCGCCGGTGGCGGGCGGACGCGGCGGCCGGCTCGGGCAACCTGGGCGGCGCGCGGAAGGAGAAGACGCAGGGAGGCGGCGCTGAGGAGATGGGCTGCGGGGGCCGGCTCCGGGATCCCCGGGACGCACGGCGGCGGGCGGCGGTACGGGACACGTGGTGGCATCCTATTGGTGGCGGCGGTGTGTCCGGTCGCCGGAGGACAAGTCCGGCGGCGGCGCGAGGATTTTTTAGGGTTAGAGGTTGGAGAGACCCGAAATTTCGGAGGAGGGGCTAGTTTTATAGGTAGAGGGAGCTAGGAAGCTCCAAATGAGGTGCGGTTTGCGGCCACGCGATCATGATCGAACGCTCTAGACGATGGGAGAGGTTTTGGTGAGTTTTGGGCCAAAATGGAAGGGTGTTGGGCTGCAACACACACGAGGCCTTTTCGGTCCCTCGGTTAACCGTTGGAGTATCCAACAAAGTCCAAATGGCACGAAACTTGACAGGCGGTCTACCGGTAGTAAACCAAGGCCGCAAGACAAGTCTCGGTCCAATCCGAAAACGTTTAACCCCCACACATGAAAAGAGGTAGAAAGGACCACTGGAGGACATAGGAGCGCAGGAATGCAAAACGGACAACGGGGAAAATGCTCGGATGCACGAGTCGAACCCATATGCAAATGCAATGCACAAGATGACATGATATGAGATGCATGACAAAGACAAAACACACGGAGATAAAAACCCGACAACAAAGAAATAAAATAACTTAGTGCCAGAAACGACAAGAGTTGGAGTACATATAAGGTAAATTACATCCGGGGTGTTACAACACTCCACCACTACGGAAGGATATCGTCCCGAGATCTAGGACTGGAAAAATGCCGGGTACTCAGAACGTAGGTGATCCTCGCGTTCCCAGGTGGCTTCACGGTTGGAATGGTGTGACCACTTGACTTTGAGGAATTTGATTGACTTGTTGCGAGTCTTGCGCTCAGTTTCTTCAAGAATAGCAACAGGGTGCTCACGATAAGAAAGGTCTTCTTGGAGTTCAATGTCTTCAAAGTTCACGGTGCGGTCAGGGGTCTTGAAGCACTTGCGGAGTTGAAACACGTGAAACACGTCGTGCACGTTTGCAAAGATGGAGGGAAGCTCAAGTTCAAAGGCGAGATCGCCTCTCTTGCTGACGATCTTGAAAGGACCCATGTATCTCGGGGCAAGCTTCCCTTTGATACTGAAGCAACGAGTACCTTTCATTGGAGAGACGCGGAGGTAAACATGGTCTCCGATCTCGAAAGCCAAATCACGATGCTTACTGTCATAGTAGCTCTTCTAGCGCGATTGCGCAGCTTTGAGGTTATCATGAATGACTTTGCACATCTCTTCTGCCTCTGTGATCAAGTCATTTCCAGGAAGTTGACGTTCACCAGTCTCTGACTAGTTAAGAGGAGTATGACACTTCCTGTCATAGAGAATTTCAAATGGGGCCTTGCTCGAACTCGCTTGGAAGCTTTTGTTGTAGGAGAACTCGGCACATGGAAGACAATCTTCCCACTTCATACCAAAAGAGATAACGCAAGCCCGGAGCATACCTTCAAGAATGTGATTGACACGCTCGACTTGGCCACTAGTTTGGGGATGAAAAGTTGTGCTGAAACGGATGTTGGTGCCCATGGCCTTCTGAATAGAATCCCAAAACTTGGAGGTAAAGATGTTGCCATGATCTGAAGATATCAACTGCGGAATGCCTATGCAGAGAGACAATTCGAGAGGTATATAGCTCTGCCAATTGAGCTGCTGTGATGGATTCTTTGATAGGAAGGAAATGAGCCACTTTAGTGAGTTTGTCGATGACAACGAAGATATCATCATTGCCACGCTTGGACTTTGGAAATCCAGTCACGAAGTCCATCTCAATGTGGTGAAACTTCCATTCTGGAATGGCAAGAGGTTGGAGGAGACCAGCTGGTCGTTGGTGTTCTGCCTTCACTCTTCTGCAGACATCACATTCATTCACGAACTGAGCAATCTCGTGCTTTATTCGAGTCCACCAATATGACTGCTTGAGGTCATGGTACATCTTTGTACTTCCAGGGTGAATGGAGAGGAGTGAATTGTGAGCCTCGTTTAAAATGACTTTATGAAGGTCACCTTTAGGCACAACAATGCGATCCTCGAAGAATAGCGTATCCTTGTCATCAAGGCGATAGTACTTGCACTTGGGTTGACTCTTCGAAATCCCAATCTTCACCTTCTTCACCATAGCATCAAGAAGTTGAGCCTTGTGAATCTGATCTTCCAAAGTAGGAGAGACTTGGAGGTTGGCGAGGAAACCTTGAGGAACAACTTGCACACTGAGTTTGCGGAAAGCTTCACAAAGCTCGGGTTGGTAAGGCTTGAGAATCAGACTGTTGCAGTAAGCCTTCCTGCTCAATGCGTCAGCAATTACATTGTCCTTGCCTGGAGTATATTCGATACTCGGATTATACTCTTGAATCATTTCGACCCAACGAGTCTGCATGAGGTTGAGATTAGGCTGAGTGAAGATGTACTTGAGACTCTTGTGGTCAGTGAAGATGTCCACTTTTCTTCCCAATAGAAGATGTCTCCAAGTTAAAAGAGCATGCACAACTGCCGCCAACTCGAGGTCATGAGTGGGGTAGTTCTTTTCATTGGGCTTCAACTAGCGAGAAGTATAGGCCAAAACTTTCTTCTCTTGCATCAACACTGCACCAAGATCTTGAAGAGAGGCATCGCAGAAGACCTCGAATGGTTTGGATTCATCAGGAGGAGTCAGAACTGGAGCAGTGACTAACTTCTCTTTCAAGATGTTGAAAGCGATGTCACATTCAGGAGACCAAACGTACTTCACGTGCTTCTGGAGAAGGTTGGCAAAAGGCTTCACGATCTTTGAGAAGTTCTCAACGAACCTTCGACAATAGCTTGCGAGCCCAAGGAAGTTGCGGAGTTGCTTCATGTTATAAGGTGGTTCCCAATTCACAATTGCAGACACCTTCTAAGGATTCACCGTTATGCCCTTGGCAGAAATGATAAGCCCAAGGTAGAGAACCTCATCGAGCCAAAACTCGCACTTTGAAAACTTGGCATAGAACTGATGTTCTCTGAGCTTATCCAGCACCAAACGCAAGTGCTTGGCATGATCTTCCTTGTTCTTGGAAAAAACCAAAATGTCATCGACGTAGACCAAGACGAAGTCATTTGTGTAGGCGTTGAAGATGAAGTTCATCATGCGAGAGAATGTTGGCGGAGCATTGACGAGGCCAAAAGACATGACAGTGTATTCATATGAACCATAGCTTGTTCTGAATGCTGTCTTGGGGATATCCTCTTCACGAATGCGAACCTAGTGATAGCCCATACGGAGATCAAGCTTGGAGAAAACTTGAGCACCTTTGAGTTGTTCAAACAGCTCGTTGATGTTGGGAAGTGGGTACTTGTTCTTTATAGTCTTCTTGTTCAATGGACGGTAGTCAACACATACTCGGTCCGTTCCATCCTTCTTCTTCACAAAAAGAACTCCACAACCCCACGGAGAAGAACTAGGTCGGATGAGACCCATACGCTCTTGTTCATCGAGTTGCTTCTTCAGCTTCTTCAACTCTTTAGGTCCAAGCTTGTAAGGACGTTTGCAAACAGGTTCCGTGCCAGGCTCAAGATCGATGACAAATTCAACTGGCCGGTGCGGAGGCATTCCTGGTTCTCTTCTGGAAAGACGTCTTGATATTCGCAAACGACTGGAATTTGAGAGATGGCATCCAGCTCATCCTTCTCATTGAGAGAAAATAGACGGATGGTATTATCCCTTGCGACAAAGACAATTACATCCTCAGACAAATGAGTCTATTGAATCTGCCTGGTGGCACAATCAAGCTGAGCCTTGTGCTTAGACATCCAGTCCATTCCAAGAATAAGATCAATATCTGAGTTACCAAGGACCATTGGAGAAGCCAGAAACTTGAAATCACCCATCATGACAGAAATATCCGGAACCATCATGCTAGAACTCAGACGCTTAGCCAGAGAAACAACTTGCAATGCTTTAGGAAATGCCTTAGTACCAAAATTGTTCTTCGATGCAAATGGGAATGGCATGAAAGAATGCGATGCACCAGAGTCAAAAAGAACTTTTGCTAGAATATCGTTAACAGGAAGGTTACCCATGATGACATCTGAAGAGTCATCTGCCTGAGCTGCATTCATCATGTTAACCTTGGCGTGCTTGGGGTTATGCTTGACCACAGCTGAACTTGCCGATCTCACAGGAGGAGGAGGAGGAGGACGCCTCTGATTGAAGCATTTGTTGGCATAGTGACCCTTCTGTTGGCACTTGTTGCACGTGACCTCTAAAAGCGGACGGTGATACAGAGCACTTGATCTTGGAACTTGAGACGAAGTCTTGTTCTGAAAGCCAGGGTTGGGTGGGTGGGAAGATCCACTGCCACTCTTGTTCTTCTGTTGATACGGCTGACGGAACGGAGGAGGAGGCAGCCAATACTTTTGCTGTTTAGAAACCACTTGAGTTGAGGAAGAAGAAGTCACATCTCTGACTCGCTTCTTGGAAGCATCGCACTTCAGTTGGGCGGCCTCTTGCTTCATCGCCATGTTGTAAAACTCATCGTATTTCTTGGGCTCAAAGACGACGAGAGCTAGCTGGAGTTCTTCTCTGAGACCACCCCTGAACTGGTATATCATGCTCTTCTTGTCAGGGACGTCTTTCTTAGCGAAACGAGCGAGCTTCTGAAATATGATGTTGTACTGGTAAACACACATAGTGCCTTGCTTCAGGTTGCGGAATTCCTCACGCTTGCTCTCAACCACACTATGAGGAATATGATGAGGTTTGAAGTCTTGACGGAAATCATCCTAGGTAATCACATGGCCTCCTCTGGAATCTTTGTATTGCTGAAACCATTCTGCAGCTTGATCTTTGAGTTGGAACAAGGCAAACTTGACAAAGTCCCCAGGCCTGACGTTACTGCACTCGAAATGCTTGCATATGTCCACAAGCCAATCATCAGCGTCTGAGGCCTCGACACAGTTGCTGAAGGTCTTTGGCTGGTTAGCAAGGAACTGGTTGAGTGTAGCAAACTGATTCTGATTGTTGCCATGGCCTTGGTTGCGCTCTTGCAGAATTTGCATGATCAGTTGCGTGTTTGCAATGGTAGCGGCCATCACAGCTTGCCATGCCTCCGGAGGTGGAGGTGGTGGTGGCGGATCCTGATTCTGATTCTGATTGTTGCCCTTAGCAGGAGCCATCCTGAAGAGGGTGACATCCATTAGCATCATGACAGACATAATTCAAGCTAAATCAAAAGGATTGAAATTGCAACATATAGTCTTCGCATCCGAACAAAATGAACGAATGCATTCCAATTGAAATGGTCACATATCCATAAATTGAGAATCCACTTAGAATTGAGGTAGAAGAATAAAACAACAAGGTACGGACAAGAACAAATACTTGGTGAGGATTACCCAATCCCAAACCAAATATCCGCGGAAGAAAAGCTAGAGCTACAAGAATTCCCACCTATGAAACTCATGAACCTTTCCGGTTATGCAATCAGGTGTTGGGGATACAGGGGAAGCATAATATCTCACCCAAATCTAGCAAATCCTACATCCAGCTGTATCCATCCTTCAACACATAACCAAGAAAACTTCGGAAATCATTTACCTCAACCTTCGAAAAGCATCCCTTATACAAGTTATGGCAATACTCCCGAACTCCCACCCTAGTACTGGGTGGCGTCAAGGTTATCTCACCAACAACTGCATAAAAGAGATTTTCAATGTCGGCGAAACTCATGTATTCTAGAATCTCAACGATAAAATTGTGACGACAACACCTCGGAGCTCAACTCCCCGGGACACTGCCACAACCCCTAAATGTCAGGAGGCACCAAGAACAATGTTCTCGTCACAACACCATCGGAACGATTCCAAGATACCCGCGTGATCCGAAATTTTTTTAGTGAAATTTGAGAAGAGAAGAGTCAAAATGCCTCACCAGAGCGACGAAGGGACTGAGGAGTAAAAAGAATTTCTAACTCTCCTATATATAATTCCTAAATGACTCAAAACATTTTTCTAGGCTCCTAAGGTCGGGGAAGGCTCTAATTACCAACTTGTAACGCCCTCGATGCGGCTATATCTCCTACGTGTCGAAGCACGACTTAGAGGCATGACCGCATTGAAAGCAATGTCGCAACTGAGGTAATCTTCGCAAACAACCCATGTACATAAATAAAGGGGAAAGGTACATAGTTGGCTTACACTCGCCACGTCACACACATACATAAATAAGTCATTACTTTCATCCAATACACTCATGGTCCGACTATGGTACCAAAATAAAGATCAACCCCCAAATGTGACAAAGTCCCCGATTGCCCCAACTGGGCACCACTACTGATCATCTGGGAAAGACACATAGTAACGACGAGAGTCTTCGTCGAACTCCCACTTGAGCTTGGTCAAATCGTCCAGAGCGGCATCATCAGTCCCTGCATCTGGTTTTGGAAGTAATCTGTGAGTCACGGGGACTCAGCAATCTCACACCCTCGCGATCAAGACTATTTAAGCTTATAGGTAAGGTAAAGGTATGATGTGGAGCTGCAGCAAGCGACTAGAATATATGGTGGCTAAGATATTCGCAAAAGAGAGCGAGAAGAGAAGGCAAAAGCACGATCGAACAACTATGATCAAGAAGTGATCCTAGAACAACCTACGTCAAACATTAATCCAACACTGTGTTCACTTCCCGGACTCCGCCGAGAAGAGACCATCACGGTTACACACGCGGTTGTGCATTTTAATTAAGTTTAGTTTAAGTCTTCTACAACCGGACATTAACAAATTCCCATCTGCCCATAACCGCAGGCACGGCTTTCAAAAGTTCAAATCCCTGCAGGGGAGTCGTAACTTAGCCCATTACAAGCTCTCACGGTCAACGAAGGATATTCCTTCTCCCAAGACAATCCGATCAGGCTCGGCATCCCGGTTACAAGACATCCTCGACAATGGTAAATCAAGACCAGCAACACCTCCCGAATGTGCCGACAAATCCCGATAGGAGCTGCACATATCTCATTCTCAGGGCACACTCAAATGAGACTAGCTACGAGTAAAACCAACCCTCAAGTTTCCCCGAGGTGGCCCCGCATGCAGCTCAGTCGGACCAACACTCAGAGGAGCACTGGCCCAGGGGGGTTTAAATAAAGATGACCCTTGGGCTCCGGAAACCCAAGGGAAAAAGAGGCTAGGTGGCAAATGGTAAAACCAAGGATGGGCATTGCTGGAGGAGTTTTATTCAAGGCAAACTGTCAAGGGGTTCCCATTATAACCGAACCGTGTAAGGAACGCAAAATCCAGGAACATAACACCGATATGACGGAAACTAGGGCGACAAGAGTGGAACAAAACACTAGGCAAAAGGCCGAGCCTTCCACCCTTTACCAAGTATATAGGTGCATTAAGATAAACAAGATAATAAGGTGATATCCCAACAATAAACATGTTCCAACAAGGAACGATCTCCAATCTTCACCTGCAACTAGCAACGCTATATGAGGGGATGAGCAAAGCGGTAACACAGCCAAACAACTGTTTGCTAGGACATGGTGAGTTAGAGGTTTGACATGGCAATATGGGAGGCATGATAATCAAGTGGTAGGTATCATTGCATAGGCATAGCAAAAGAGTGAGCATCTAGCAAGCAAAGGTAGAAGTGATTTCGAGGGTATGGTCATCTTGCCTGCATGATTTTCAGAGTTGCCTTCATCCTCGTAGGTGAACTCAACGGGCTCCTCGTTCACGAACTCGTCTCCCGGCTCTACCCAAAAAATAACAACAAGCAAAAAGGAGCACAATCAACCACGTGCAATGCTCAAGCAACATGATGCAAACATGGTATGATATGCGGGATGCGATATATGATGCATATGCATGATTTGGAAAGGAATGATTGAACCTGGCCTCAACTTGGAAATCCAAGAGTGCCACTAGAAAGAGGAGTTTATTTCAGTTGAAGTCGATATAAGGATCACCGGAATCGGATGCACGGTTTGGAAATGGCAAGCAAAAAAATATGGCACCGGTCTGCGATAATCAGCAAGTGACAAAATAAACGCATCAAGATAAATATGCAACATCACTCAAACATGGGAACAAAATACATGGCAGGGATCCACTCATGATGCTTGACAAAAGATGAACACTGAGCTATGGCTAATTCATCAATTAACAGGTTCAAACAAGCATGGCAAAAGTGCAAATGATAACAGGTTTCATACTTAGGGAAATTAACACAAGTCTGGAATTTACCATCAGGAAGCAATCTTTAGAGCATGAAAACTACATGCTACAGGAACATATCATGGCAAATCAAGGCATGGCATTAAGCTACTCTAAGCATATAACAAAAGTCCCTTAGTGACCTTGAGCCAAACGGGATCAGAAAAAACAATTGCAAGCATGTGAACATAGCAAAAACATAAACAGATTCAGACTTAGTGAAAAACTGGAGCCTGTAAACATATTAACAAGTAGGCATGTTTACGAGCTCAATGCACTCACTACAGAGCATATCATGACAAACTAAGCATACACACATCAAGAAGACATGGCATAGAAGCTAGACATGGGAAGAACAACAACATAGCATGCACGGCAACATCCTCGGCAAAATTGCTAAACATGTCAACAATCTGTCAGGAACATTTTATAGCAAAAGTAGAGCTCGATTGACTCAAGCTAGAGTGCTCCATAATTACAAAAAAGACATGGATATATAGAGCACCGCAATATTAACAAAACATCCTTACTGATTATCCTCAAAAGAGGCACGGATCACTAGGAAACAACATGAACATATGGCATGACAATAAAATCAGGACAAGGACAGTGAAATTCTAAGTCCCTGAAATCAGCATCATCGAGTAAGCTACTTTGCACGCTTGTGCTAGTCACCACAAAGATCACAAAAAAATACATGGCATACACCCGTGTAAAGATGGCATGTCATTTAACAAAACACATGTAGAGCTCAGGATCATATCTTGCACACATAAATCATGGCAAAAATGACAAAATGCCATTTGCTGAAACAGATCTGACATATTCCTCACATAGCCCTCTTCCAATAGCATTTCGGGAATCAAGATGAGCTCAAATGAAAATGATGCACTGAGATGAAATGATGTACTCGTCGAGACGAACATTTTGATATGCTACACGCATGAATCGGAGCTATGGATGCAGAGTTATGTCATGTCAAAGTATGCAAAATAGCTAGGGTTTCGAGAGGAAAAAGTCAACCCTCGCGTTTTTGGATCTAGATCTGGACGGGCGGTACTATAGAATGCAGTGTAGCAGTCGCCGGATCGAGGTCGACGAAGTCGTCCCTGGTCGCCGGAGTACTTGCCGGCGCCGTCGAGCGGAGGTGGCCGGAGGGAGCTGCAGGGACGGAGTTGGCCGGAGGTGCCGCGGCGGAGGCGAGGGCGACCGGAGGTGGCCCGCGAGGTCCGGTCGGCGAGGTCGAGCACGGTGGCCGGCGAGCTGGAGTGCGCCGGTGGCGGGCGGACGCGGCGGCCGGCTCGGGCAGCCCGGGCGGCGCGCGGGAGGA